>NC_077234.1:161081801-161256801 GCF_027887165.1 Monodelphis domestica
TCAGAAGTTTTCTTTTTTTCCTCATAAGGTTATTGATAAACATTATATACTCTCTTAAATTTGCCATCTAGCCTCTACAAGAACTCAAATATAGTTTCTCTGGTAATGCCACATTTTAAAGAAGTATATTATGTGAAAGATTTCCTGCAGTTCTTTTGGCCCTAAACATTATAGGAAATAGAATCCTCTATTTCCACATCTACCACACTCCGGTATAAACAATTTCTGTCTCTGCTTCTCTCCACATGCACAAGTACATCTACAGCAAGCATTTCCTTGTGTCATGGACCTCATTGGTAGACTGGAGAAGATTATGAACTCTTTTCAGGCTAGTACTTTTGAATAAGTGAAGGGAATGCTAAATTTCAATTAGAGGTTAGTGAAAATGAAATGTAATATTTTCTGATGCAAATTTATGGACCTCTGAGATCAATTTACAGATTCCTATGAGGTCTGTGGACCCCAGATTAAAAATCCTTGATCTATTAATATATATCCATAGGTTTATATTTATTAATTAGCATGTAGCATAGATTTGTAATTATCTGAAAGACATTGTACAAATATAGGCATGTACAAACCACATTAAGGTTGCATAGGCATATAATCAGCAGAAAAATAATACATAACACATAGAACAGAGCTGCCTATTAAAAGTCATATTTGTAATATAAGGAGCAATAGATGATATAGCATTAGAGAAATAGACAAATTATAGAGGTCACATATGATGTAAACCAACACATATTAAAGTTATATAAAGTTTACATATTGCATACACTCTACCAATGGGTATTATCTGGCTACATGTAAAACCTCTTCCATTATCAATAAAGCATCATATGTTAATCTTATTAAAGGTCCATAAAGGTCTAGTACTTCTGAGATAGTACTTTTTTTTTAAGTTGATGAACTTTATTAAGGTTAAAACTATAACAGAGTTCATCCTGAAACATTTTGCAAAATTATTTCACTCAAAGTGTCTAATAAATTGAAAGTTATGAATTACAAGCAATTTTCAAAAGCAGAGACTCACGTTCATAAAACTTTATGCATCTTTTGAACTAGCAGATATTTATACAACTAAAACCAAATGTGCATCACTCAAACATTCTGCTATCATGATTTATATATGACATTATATATTTTGCATTAATTCTAAGTGATGCTCTCAATATCCTCAGACCCACTGGTTTGTAGTTTCAATGAGAGCTCTTATATAGTGCCAAGCAATGGGTGCTCTAGTCCCTAAAAAGCCTTGATGCCTCAAAGCTAGAACATTATATAGGAAAGAAGAGGTTTGAACTGAACCCTTGATGTTGAGTAACAGATATGAGGTTCAGAGCTCTCATCTGAGGGAAGTCTTTGTTCAGATAAAGGGAAGGGTAAAACCTAGAAGCCAAGTGTGATATAAATGTGGATGTGCTTAGTACAAAACAGCTGGCCCATGTAAGGCATAGATATAAAAAAAAAATATCTGCTCTGGGATCTGGAAAGCCCTGTTCCATGTCTGCAAAGGGAGACTGAATTCCAGTTTTGTGGAAAGCTGGAGGGGGCCAATAACCAAAAAAAGAGAGGCAGGCAGGATCTAGACCAGATATGGCTGGGTAATCATTCCTTCCATCTGTCTCCAAGAGAGGTATTGGATCTACCATATCTTGAATATCTGTACTCTATGGGATATGATACTTTTTTTAGGGATTCAGAATAAAAGCCACTTTGCCTGGCCACTTTAATGGAAAGTGTTAGCTCTTTCCCACCAAATCCTGGTTACACAAAAGACAATCATAGATAAGCTAGTTAGCATCTTTATCAAACTAAGCAGCAATCAGAAATCAGAGAAGTAATCAGATTAGAGTAGATAAATGAATATACAAGAGTAAATGAGCCCTTCAGGGGAGAGAATAACCCCCCAGAGAAAGTATACTCTTAGTAGTCTCCAGGTTTGCAGGTGCTGAAAATCAAGGGACATGTTGGGAGCCAGCTTCTCCACATGCCTGTGGCTCCAGGGAAATCTCCCATCTGTTAGTCAAAAGTTTATATTTGCCTCATACCTCTCTCTCAAACTCATTCTCCACTTTCCAGCAGGCTTTCTCAAACCCAAGAAATGTTTTTCCCCACCTTACATAGTTATAGAGTGTTGTCAGCTCATAAATCTATCACCCACTCAGTAGTCATGTCTCCCACACAAACACAACACTTAGCTGGCACAAGACTGTCCCTGAGAAAACTACTGCAGATTTGGGTGGAAATGTAGCTATCAATTTCTCTGCAAAAGTTTATGTATGTTAATTGGTTAGTTAATAATTAGGAAAAATCAAATGATTAAATTGATAATAGAGCGGGATCATTGCTATCAATGATATTGAAGAGATATTAACTGACATTGATTGATATTGGGGCAACATATTGGAATTGAGAATTGATTTAGTGGCATTGGAAAGCTACTCCAACTTTTCTGAGATGTATCTAAAATTATCTATCTAAATTCTATCTAAAAGGAGAAAGTATCTAAAAAGTATCTAAAAGGAGAAAGAGAAAAGTTGCTACTCTGGAGATACAACTTAACAGGAAGAGTTTTACTTGGTCCATGTGAAGATGGGATTGACTCTTCCCTTGCCTGTTTTTGAATTAATCAACCAAAGCTTGAACACCCTTACTTGGCACTAGGTGGGACAAGTTCCAAAAGCCACTTTAGAGAGCTCCATCCTTTCAACTCAATCAGAAACTTGTGAATCCTTTGATAAGAGTTTACACCCTCATAGGACAA
The DNA here is from genome assembly GCF_027887165.1 of Monodelphis domestica. Lineage (NCBI taxonomy): Eukaryota > Metazoa > Chordata > Mammalia > Didelphimorphia > Didelphidae > Monodelphis > Monodelphis domestica. The sequence goes on from NC_077234.1 coordinate 161,084,572, forward strand.
GAGGTAGAACCTACAAACACTGCCCCCATGGGCGGGCAGTGCTAAGCAAATTTAAAGACTGCAATTGTTCTGTGCAAAGTGGAGGAAGGAACAGGAAGTGAGTAAAAAAAAAACCAAAACAAAACGATGATGAACTTTCTGTGCAAGGGGTCTTTGTCCTGAGTTTTCAGATTGAAGGAGCTTGGACTGGGTCTGTGACTCTTGGACAGATTCTGGTAAGACTGCTCCTAGATCTTCTCCTTTTGGATCTTCTCCTGGTGAGTCAAGCTGACCTTCCTTTCCTGGCTTCTGGGGAGATTAGTTCTTGTGGGTTGAACCCTTGCTTAATTCAACACTGTCTTCTGGCTGAAGGGTTAACAAACCCTGTGTGAGTTGAGTAAGGGACTAGAGCGACATTTGGGGTGATAAGCTAGACTTCTTACTCCACCCTCTTTCATTTCTCTACTTTCACTCTCTCCACCTTTTTGTAAATAAAAGCTGCTAAAAGTCATTTTGACTTTTGGGCTGTTTTAATTTTAAAATTGGGGACCACCATATTATCTTAAAATTCTCATATATTTTAGTCAAACCCTTAATTAAATTCCTTACATCCAGTAACTGCTCATTGGCAAATCCCTGTGTTACAAATAACTTTTTGATTTCAATTAAATCTGTTCATAGTGAATAACCTTTAAATATACTGCTGTAGCCTCTTTGTTAATATCTCATTCAAAATGTTGGCATCAATATTCATATTGCACATATCTCTTTGCTTTTTTCTTTCTGGTTTGGGTCTTTACTAGTCTGGATAGGGCCAACCACAAGTCAAGGACTATTGTTTCTAGGTATTGCCAAATCTCACATTCTCTGGTTTATGTGCTAAGCTGGAGTTTAGTCCTATTCCATCCCATAATCATAGATAGGGGTACATATAATTCTGAATGGTGAAGAGGTTGCAGATGAAAATAGGACCACAAAATGACAAATATTTGTCAGTGTTCTTTTCTCATTTAAGTTTTCACTTCAATATCCAAAGAATTATATATAAAAGTGGTGATCACACATGTTGAAATGTAGAGCAATGACAGGACATGGGGAAGAAATCTGAGGTAGAGGTGACAACTTAAAAGGACATTTGGAATCCATTTTTGAGATATTTCAAAGAGGTTTTCAAAAAGAAGAATTTATAATGGATGGAAAAGAGCATAAATGGATGATAGAGGACTGAGAAGTATAGAGAATATAAGATCTTTCTAGGTTTGCAAATTTTAAAAATCATTTAGATAATAAGATAGCTCCAATAATCGACTGAAATTAAATGAGGTTCTGTGCCAGATGAAGCTATTGCAATAATTGTTCAATGATCTACAGGGTATAATAGCAATTGGGGCATAAAACATGGGGTCATTTGCTTATCTAGTCTATTTGTCAGTGTCATAGAAGTTCTGTGCAGAGTTACAACAAAAGAAGGATTTCCTGTTAATGATGAGCTTCTCAAAATGCTTCTTTCAAACAAAATATTCTAATTGCATAGACTTCAGAATGCTTGAACCCATACTGTCAAGTGAAAAACAGAATGGAATCCATAGTATTTCTTTTTCCTTTCCTCCTGGTTATCAAAATTTTGTTTCATTTTTTGATATACAAGAGGAAAGATGATTACAAAGGAGTAGGTTCCCACCAAAAGGGCTCAGGTTTAGCTCACATTAAGTAGCACCTCACTTCTCTGCACCCCCCCCCCCCACTCCACACCCTACTGCTCCCTTCCTTCTATGTTGATCTGGGTTTAGACATCCCAGAAATAAATCACATTCAACTCTAGGTTCACCAAAATCTGAAAGATAAAAGAATAAGCAAGCAATAGGACAAATAATCATGTTTCCAGTCCACAGACCCTCCTCTACTTTCACCATGAGACTCATTTCTAAACTGAGGACTATATTTTAACCATATTCCCCAGGATATGTTGCCCAAAATGAAATAGCCTGAGGACCGAGATTGGGAAGAATAAATAATTGTAGGTAGACAGCAAGGGGGAAAGAAATGGGTCATAAGTACTCCTCTTTCAAAATAGTACACATATCTTTAGCTATATCTCTATATTTCTCTCATTCCCCTACCCTAGTCCAATAAGGTATATACATTCACTTATTGTGGAGTGACTGTATATACCATATGTATATGTGTTTGTGCATGTTTGTATCTCTTATGGAGTGAATGTATGTACCTTGTTGGAACCAATGGAAACCAAAGGGCTAGAGTAAGGAGCTTATCTCTACCTCTGAGATACTCTGAGGCAACCCAGGCTCTTCCCTATGGTACAGGAGGGGAAGAAATTAGCCCCCACCCCAGCCTTCTCCTGGTCCAACAGGGTGTATACAGTTTCTCCATTATATATATATGTAATATATATATGTATATATGTACATATACATACACACACACTTATATATCTGTATGTATGAACACATGCCTACATATAATGGAGTGAATATGTATGTATGTATGTATATATACATATAAATAAAATAGAGTGCAGTAGATAGAAAACTTGGCCTGGGGTCAGGAAGACCTCAGTTCAAATATAATGTCAGACACAAACTGCAACTTAGCAAAGTCATGTAAACCTCTTTGCCTCAGTTTCCCCAATTGTGAAATGGGGATAACAATAGCATCTACTTTACTACTATGAGGACCAAATTATAATATTTGTAAAAAAGCTTTTAGTATAGTGCCTGGCATGTAGTAAGCACCATATAAATGATTATTGTCTTCACTTTTCTTGCCCCCTTTCTCCTGCTCTTGGCATCTCTGCTCTACCAATGAGGAAAGTGTCCTATACCAATGGGCTTTGGGGCTCAGGTTACAAATGAGTAAAAAATAAAGCATTTATTGAAAACATATGTGCTAGGCATGGCCTTAAGGATAAGGAATGTAAATACAAGGAAGCAAGATAGACTCTGTCCCCAAAGTGTTTATATTCTAACAGAGGAAGATACCACATGAAGGGGAGTTAAGAAGGGCTTTGTCTGAATGGAGAGAAGTGGACAAGCTAAAACAGAAGTTCAAGTATGAGACTTCAGGGATCTTGGTGCAGGATCCAGTTGAATCCAGTGGAAAGGAGTTGAGGGACATGTTTTGCATGGAGGCAGCATGTCTAAAAATAGTTGAAAAGGGACACAAAGCCTTGGTTCTGGGCAAGATAAACAAAAAAGATTCACTTAAGAGAAACCAGAGGCATAGTCTGAAGTTAATCACAATAGATTTATAGATACCTAATGGAGAGATGAATAGATAGATGGAAAAATATAGATAGGTAGATGGATAGATAGAAAAGTAGATGGATAGACAGATAGATGATGAACATGTATGGAGGACCATAGAGGTATAATGATCTTGATTTATAGTTGAGTAGGATTTCTGGATTGCAAATGGAAAAGCCAAATAATAGTTTTGATGATCCCCAGATGCTACTGTCACAAAACTCATCTCTTCCATGCCAAAATTCTTTTTGTGATATTGTACATGCAAATCATAGAACACGATAATCTCAAAAGCAAAATTACAAGTGACCAAAGTTAATGGGAAGATGTTTGAAGAATGTAAGTAGATTACAACATAAATACCTTGGTGGACCCAATATACTCTGTGGCATTCCAGGCTCTTCCCTATGGTGTAGGATCCATTTCTATTATAAATATGTCATAAACATCCCATAAGACATCATCAAGGATATGTATGTCCAGAAAGTTGATGAGCTGCTCAAGAAAAGAGAACAAGAGATACCAAATGTACCACTGATGACCATAGCACAGACAAAGAACAAGATGAAATACTTAAGGTATTTGGGTGATTTTCTATAGTGGACTTAACATGAACAAAGACAACACAAGATAAATGTGTCTAGACTGGTACTTTTAGCCAGTGCTATCTCATTGTGATGAGGTCATGAAACTAAATTTACTAAGTGATAAAACTGATCATTTGAATCATAATCACAGATGACTTTGCAAAGGAAAGATTGTCAAGAAAGAAGAGTGAAGATACAACAAATAAACTATGGGAAAGCAAAGAGTAACCAAAGAAGGAGATAGGAAAGGAAAAATTCGAGATGTGAACTTGTTTCAACATTTCCATGGAGATGAGACCTCAATTTGTCATTATGGAACTGGTGTTTACAATATTGTTTTTATGATGTGATAGGGTTAAACATAGGTAAAATAAAAGTTAAAGATAACATCATTGTCTTCAGAATAGACTAATTTATCAGATGGAAGGATATAGAAGTTTAGGTATTATGGAGATGGGATATGCAACAGGTGTGGCAAGGGGAAATAGCATCATGGTAACACTGAACCAGAGGGTAGTGTGATAAATGTTTTTAACAACAAAAAAAGAATGTATGAAAGACACATTTTTAAATTTAGTCTGCATTATTGTATTTTCCCTATCACTTCCTTAAGTCTAAACAATGAACAAATCAGTAAATCAAAACCTAATCTGTGGCATTTGCCAATTTCTGAGGTGTAAATGCTCACGCTGAAAATTTAATAACTGGCTCTTTTGACCTGACTCCAACACAACCCTGTCTTGAACTAGTGAGGAGAGGGCAAGAGAAAATCAAATCTAGGCAGAGCAATTCAGTAGGGAACCCTGGCCAGGTGACACCAAGTAGTGCCCAGAGGAAAAATGGCTGTGGTTGATTTTATGGAAGAAATGTGACTCTTCACATATATGCTGGGAACAATTGAATTTGCTGAGCTTTAGTAACTATTTTTTATCTGAATTGTTTCAGGGTACCCCTGGTGGTTGAACTGCATCTGTCTCACAGGCTCCTGCCAAAGTAATGATTTTTAGTGTTTTACTGTTAATTCCCTTTTAATAAAGTCTGTGAGTTTTTACTAGTGGTGTTACCCAATTTTTTTTAGGTAAGGTCTTGCCTTCCTTAAAAGCACCTATAACAGAGGGACCATGTGGAAAGAAGAAAAGGTAAAATTCAGATCAGTCAACTGTGCTCTTTATTAAGTGCTCTGGTAAAAGGTTTAGTTGGAAAGAAGATTGAAACTACTATATTAACTAAAATGAGGTTTGGGGGCAATTTGTGGATACCATTTATCCATGCTATCCATCTTCTTCATCAGTGAAGATAATTGAGCATCTCCATTATTTTTTTCACTACTCTTGCCAGTTTCTGAAGGGTAAAATCACACAAAACCCAATCAGGTGAAAAATACTTTAAAGTAGAAGTATGAGAAAATTGGTATTCTTTTAAAGTACTTACTTTGTCAGCAAAGTTATTGGCAAAAATTCAAGTTCTGCCTTAGGTTTTTCCCTCCTGAAAACACAAAGCCATGAAACCTATAAACCTGTGATGAAATAATAGAATGCCATATAAAGCATAATGTATTATACCTGAGTGCTATTTACCATTTCTATAATTCTGTAAATATATACAATTCCCTATAAAAATATAATGTGTCCAAATGAATAGTATTCCCCGCTCTCTAGAATTTATAGATCAAAGGAACAAATATCTTTGGGCTAATCTAAGTGGCCTAAACTATAATAAATTAAAATGCTGAGCATGTATTTGGCAGGGAAAATTAAAAGGGCTGCATCAAGGAATGGTTGAGTTTTCATTAGGTATTTTTTCTATAAGAATAGGTCTAGCTAATGTTTATTGGCAGGCAGTTAATAGCCATGAAAGACAAAATGAAAGAAACCACAGAATTGGATAAGAGCAAAAGAAATGAAGGGCATGTAGCAATATAAATTTTTTAGCTGAGAGGAGCAAGCATGGAGGACACTTAGAAGGGTACCTCCACAATTTCCTTGATATGTGGTGGCCCACAAATTTCAACTTTGATGTCTTATCCTAGTGTGGAGATAACTGCATTCTTGATAGCCCTGTCAGTAGAACTGTAAACCTTGAAATTTCTTAGACTTAGGAATGTTGGAAATTTCCCCATTGGGAAATTGCATACTGGAAAAAATTTCCTACTGATAGTAAGAAACTCTATTGGAATGTGAAACCTTAGGCATGGGAGGGTCCTTCTCCTCCCTACCTAAGACTACTTTAGGACAGAAACCTTTTGCTAAACAATGGAAAGGGCTTTGACCTATGCTTAAACATAGAACAGGAAGTTCTTTGAGTCATGATTGATTTTAGAATTAATACAATAGAGATACTTGGAATGACAGAACCAGGTTTTGGGAAATGCAATCTCCACTCTACTCAGAGTAAAAGGATTTAGGAAGGGCTGCAGCAAAGGATCAAGATTTAATTATTTGAGAATATGACCTTCAACAGACATGTGCAAAGCCACAGACCTCTGGGTGGTCCTGGGTTAAGCTAGAGCCACCATTGGCACAGGGAAGACATGGACAGTGATTGGTAGATGTGAGAACTGAGGGGAGGGGACTTAGATGGTTTCCTTAAAGATAGCAGGGTCTGAGGACAGGGGGAAGTGCCAGAGGAGGTTTTGCTCTGAGCAAGGTGACTCTGAAGGAGGGCTGAGGAGGTTGCTCTGTGGGAGGACCAGGAGAGAAGGCTGGCTCTGAAGGAGGAGAATTCTCTGGAAACATTTCTTGAAAGAAGGCTCTCTTGAAGGTGGAGCCTGAGGTTGGCATGAGAAGCCTTACTTAGAGAGATCTTGAGTGAGTGATAAAACCAACTGACTGATTTATTAATTCTTATTCCTTTCTTACTTTCTCTCTTTTTCTATTGATTAATCAGTGTATTATAAATTAAATTTCTCTATAAAACCCAGTTGGCTTGGGCATATTCATAAATTGGGAATATATTCCCTGGTGACCATCTTATATTTATAGAAAACCAAGACACAGTAGAAAACATATTTCAGTGGTCATAATTGATATATATATATATATACATATATATATATATGTATATATATATATATATATTCCTTTGCCTCCAAACATTTTAATTATCACAGAACTCAAGCTCTGTCAGACTCCACCATGCTCGGAAGGCTTTGAGGACAATCCTGACAGAGTGACTGCTTTCTGAACATCAGACCAGCTAAGGATGGAGAGACTTATCACCAGTAGGATGACCATTTAGTGATGAAATATTTGGTCATGGTAATCTGTGAAACAAAGCCAAAGAGAACATGACTTTCAGTTCTGTGTGTCACTCTTCTGCTCCCAAAATGAGTCATAGAGAAATAATGAGGGGACAGGGAGGGTTAAAAATCACATTTTTTAAACATTTATAAACACAAATTTAGCTATTTATAATTAAAAGTGAAATACTTTTCCATGACAAAATGGATTTAACACCGAAGAAACATAACAAATTCCATTATGATGAAATATAAATTATAATTTAAATGAAAGTATATAAATGAAAGTAGAAGGCAAAGAAAGCTGCAGCTAAATGGAAAGAAGGCTCAAAGGATTTGGTTAATCTTATTTATTATGATAAAACTGTGGGTACGTTTGTATCCAAGGTAAAAAGATACATCCTTTTTGGAGGACATTTGGTCATCTTGTACTATAGAATTTATGATGAATATTACCAAAATTATCACTATGAAATAACTTCAGCTCATGTACCAGCATTTGTTAGAGAGCGGTAAGAAGGTAGAGAAATTCTTTTTTTCATAAACTTGGTAAATATTAAAATCATAAAATTTTAAAAAGTATGCTCTGTGACTCAGTGACTTCCATGAAAATTTGGTAATAAAAAGTGATGTCATTTCATTACTCTCAGATGTATATATCTAGCCTCTCCCCGATCCCTCGAAATTCAGACCTGCATCACTAACGGCCTATTAGATACTTAAAACTGGATGTCCTTGAGTCATCTCAGACTCCACACATCCACCCAAATTCATCCTCCTTCCAAATGTTCTTATTTTTGTTGAAGTCACCACCATTCATCCAGGCTCTTAGGTTTGTCACCTTGGTATTATCCTAGACTCTGCACTCACTCTCATCCCACATAACTAACATTTACTAAAACTTGCCATTTCTCTCTTTACAATATCTCTCACATTTGACTCAACTATCACTGAGTTCAGACCCTCATCCCTTCTTGCTTAAATTATTACAATAGCTTCCTATCTGGTTTCCTTATGTCAAGCCTTTTCCCACTTCAGTTCATTCTTTTTATTGCTGCCAAAGTGGTTTTCTTTAAGGGTAGATCTGAACTGGACTCCCCTACTCAATCAACTCCAGTAGCTTCCTGTTGCCTTTAAGGTCAAAGATAAAGCTGTCTGCTTTTCCAAGCCATTTTCAACTTGATTGAACTTCTTATTATACTTTTCTTTCCATCTTATAGTCTGTAATCCAATCAAACTGTACTTCTATCTATTCCTCAGACATGGAATTCCATTGCCTACATCTGGGTGGCTTTTCATTGTTAGCCACCCATTCCTGGAATTTACTCCCTACTTACTTCTTACAGAAATCCCTTCTTCTTGCAAGACATAGTATAAGCACAATTCTTTATATGAAGTTTTTGCACCTCCCTGCACCACCTAGCTGTCCCTGCATAGTAAGCTCTTAATAAATGAATAGGGTAATATGACAAAAAGTACTTTGGGAGAAAAGGTGCAGGAGTAGGATTGAAAAAGGCTAAAGGTTTATAGACTATACATAAACCTCACATATGTTTCATTTGGGGAATATATTCTTTAAGAAAAGAATTGGGAGGTACTGGACATGGCAAAGAGCAAATAAAATTGCACAAATCCTGAAACAGACAAGAAACATTACATTCCTAATATGCAAATCCTCAGCATCAGCTCTTATATCAATTGTCTGCACAGTTAGACCAATGTCTTGTTTGAACAAAGATAAAAATTTATGTTGTTGAATCATTTCAGTCATGTCTCACTCATTGTGATGCCATTTTGAGGGTTTCTTGGCAAACATACTGGAAGTGTTTGCCCTTTCCTTCTCCATTTCATTTTATAGATGAGGAAACTAAGTCAAACAGAGTTAAATGAGTTGTCCTGGGTAACACAACTACAAAATGTCTGAGGCCAGATTTAAACTCCTAAAAATGAGTCTTCCTGAGTCCAAGCCCAGTGCTCTGTACACTGTGCCACCTAGCTTCCGTTTTAATAAAAATAAATTAAAAATTAGAATAAAGAATAAAAATGAGAAAATTATATGGGTGTCCTTAAAATTACTCCAACCTGATATTTTTTAAAGAGTTGTTGGTCAACAAGGATGGGAAATGGAAGGGAGATCATTTATTAATAATGAGTTTAACATTTTTCCTCAGAATTTTGATTGAATTAAATCAATTGATTATATAGGGAGATGAAAAAAGGCCTGGAAATGGCTTTCACTTATAAACACTTGATCTCCTTGCCAAATCTGAAAAATATGGCCCCAAAGGGAAACACCAGTTTAGAATATGAACTTATTTGTAAAATATTATAGAAAATGATGGTGGAAGATTATGCACATTCACACCTTGTGGGAAAAAAAACAAACTTAAAGAAAGCTTAAAAAGAAATTCAACTGAAATGCAAATTTAAACACAGCTGAGATACCATCTTATACCTAACAGATTGACTAACATGACAGAAAAGGAGAATAACAGACGCTGAAAGGGATGTGGAAAAATTGGGACAGTAATTCACTGGTGGTGGAATTATGAACTAGTCCAACCATTCTGAAGAACAATTTGGAACTATGCCCAAAAGGCTGTCAAACTGTGTCTACCCTGTTATCCAGCAATACCATTAAAAGGTATAGAGCATATAAAGACCAAAGAAAAGGGTAAAGAACCTATTTGTTCAAAAAATATTTATAGAAGCTGTTTTTGTGGTGGCAAAGAATTGTAGCATATGATTATGATGAAATACTATTGTGTTATAAGAACTGATCAGCAAGATGCTTTCAGAAAAACGTGGGAAGACTTAAATGAATTGATGCACAGTGAAGTGAGCAGAACTAGAACATTGTACACAGTAACAGCAATATTGTAATGAGGATCATCTGTGAAAGACTTAGCTACTCTGATCTAAGATAATTCCAGGAGACATAAGATGAAGAATGCTATCCGCTTGCAGAAAAAGAACTGACAAACTCTGAGGGCATGTTAATGGATACTTTTTACTTAATTATTCCTGTTATATATGTGATTTCTTTTAAAACATGGCTGATATGGAAATACATTTTGTATGACTTCATAGGTATAATTGACTTTCTATTGCTTTCCTTCTCAAGGGATAGGGAAGGTATGGGAGGGAGGGAGAGAACATTGAATTCAAATTTAAAAAATGATAAAAAATTTTTAAATGTTACTAGGAAACATTTAATGAAATAAACAAAATATATTAATATTAAAAACAAAAGAAACTCAGCTACACAAAGTTATTCCAAGGGCATTTAAAGATAAAACATCAATGAGGACAACAAACAGAAATAAAATGGAAAAAACATCTTCACAAATTTTTATATCAATTTCTTTTTTCATCAGTTACAGTAGAGTCACATCTTTGGATATTAACTTAACAGTCCCAGATGTGCTGCCTGAGCTTGAGGAAATAGAAATGGACTGAAGAAAATGAAGATGGGAAAGGCAACTGAACTAAACCAAGTATACACAGAGGAGGTCTATGCTGGCAGGAGCATAATTTTGAGCAATTGATTTTCAAGTTATATGAAATACATGAGAATATCCAAGACTTGCAAAAGAATCTCAAACTTTATTATTACCAAAAAGGGCAATGGAGACCATTAAACACTATTGACTTATGTGCCTACTTTTCCATTTCTATGAAATTTTTATACAAATATTGTACAGAAATATTGAGAACATCTTTGATTAGTATATTAGAATGGAACAGTCAGGTTTTGTGAGTGACAATACACAGGAGAAGATATCTTTGTAATCATATGATGGATTGAAAGATCTAGAGAATATAACCTGCCATTATGCTTATTTTTGTTAACTCTGAAAAAAATTTAATTCAGTAGAAAAAACATCACCCACAGGACACACTATTAAAAATCCTACAAGATTCCTTAAAAGATATAGTAACAGAAAATATTTTGTTTCATGATCATCTGATGATAAATATCAAGTGAATGATAAAACGAGGACATATGCTTGTTAAAGTTATTTTCCAACATCCTGGAAGATGTCTAGCACAGAGTCCAAATGGAAAAAAGCATTCCCTTATACTGTGAAATCCTTCAGATCCTCTGATTTGCAGATCACATTGTGCCAATTGCTTTAAGCCCCAGAGTATTGCAAGTGATCCATAATCATGCAAAAGCACTTGGCTTAATTATCCACATGAGAAAAGCCAACTTTTGAATGAAGAATTTCTATGATCAAGACTGATATATAGTTAAATATATAATCTATAATGAGCATCCATTTCTAGGATCCCACTGTGAAGGAAGAAGAGAGTGTATTTTGGGAAATTCAGTTTTTTTTTCATTGAACTCAAGCTTCTCCATGAAACTAAAGTTCATTTTTAAAAACAATATTTTTTCCTGTGATGTAGTTTGGTTGTATGTTGTGGAATAATAAGATTTCTGAAGAATTTAAAATGAGTTTCAGCCAGAGGGCAATGGAGAAGTTCATCATGGGCAAAATTGGTGTATAATACATTACAAAAGAGAAATTATATAGAGGATGTAGTAAAGGGGACTGGTGGATAAATGTATAGCTGGAAAAAATATGAGATGGTCATACATTCCCAATAAAAGATAAGTTATAGCCCATATTTTTCATGTAATGTAAAGAACTGAGTAATATCTTTGTACATTTAATCAACTCTCTGTGGTGAATTTCTTGTAAGAAATGGATGAAAACTTCATAGGATGGGCATGAAAGAAATGTAATCTGCATAGTCAGAGAAAATACTCACAGTAATGATATCCTGAAAATGTCTTTTTTTTTTTGGTATTATGAAGTATTACAATGGCGATCATACTTCTATCTCTTTGGTTAGTCATTGTAACCTACATTTCCTGCTGACTTTTTGCCAATAAATTCTCTGAACATGTCATTTATCCTTCCAAGTGTGTGCATTTGTGAACTTGGGCAGAACTGAAATCAAGAATGTTTTTATCTGAGGCAAAATGGTCATTGAGGGCAGTAGTACAAAGGATAATTTGATGAGAGTGGAGAGAGGGGTAGCAGGTTAGAAGACAGTCTGACAGCAAAGGGCCTTCATGCTGGAATAGGGAGTAGCTCATCTCTCAGAACTTCTCCTCCTACCTGTCTAACTACTTCTTGGTCTTCTTTGCAGTTTTCCTGGGTAAATTGTTCTTATATATACTGTGTTATAACTAGTTTGTTCCCAGCATGCATTTCTTCATTGCTTACTGACTGAAAGTCTTTTAAATTCTTTGGAAACAAGAATAATATGCCACAAGTAGCTCATCATCTATATCGCATCCCCTAACTTTGGATGGGAAAACTGGTAAAGAAAGTGGAAAAGGGAAATCAATTAAAAGGCTATTACAATAATCTAGGCAAGAGATTAATAGAGGGAAGGGGTCTAGTGTAAGACATATGGTGGAGATAGAAATAGAAATATTTTGTTATTGGATAAGTAGTTAAGGAAAGTGTGGAGTCCAGGATATGCCAAGGTTACAAATTTATGAGACTGAAAGGTTGGCGATGCCTTTGACAGAAATAGGAAAATTTCGAAGAAGGGTGGTTGTAGAGGGACAGATATAAGTGTCTGTCCTAGGTCTTCTATATTTTGATAATTTCCTCAATTCCCATGAGCTTAAATATCCTATCTATGCAAATGACACTCAGATAGTATATACATATACATATATATTTCTATCTATCTATCTATCTATCTATCTATCTATCTATCTATCTAAGTCCTTCCCCCTCACCCCCCTTGAGCTCTAGCCCTGCATCACCAATTGCCTATTGGACATTTCAAACTGGATGTTCCAGGAACCTCTCAAACTCCACATCAAACTCTGAAAAATGGAACTTTATCTTTCCCTCTACAGACACCCTTCTTTGAAATTTTCCTATTTCTATTCTATTCTATTTCCTATGTCAAAGGCACCGCCAACCTTTCAGTCTCATAAAATTGTAACCTTGGCATATCCTGGACTCCATACTTTCCTTAACTACTTATCCAATAACAAAATATTTCTATTTCTATCTCCACCATATGTCTTACACTAGACCCCTTCCCTCTATTAACCTATTGCCTAGATTATTGTAATAGCCTTTTAATTGATTTCCCTTTTCACTTTCTTTACCACTTTTCCCATTTCTTACCACTCAAGTTTAGTCCCCATCTTGATATCAAAGTAATTTTCCTTATGTATAGATGTGTCCTTGTGATTTTCCTCCTCAACCAACTCCAATGGCTTATTATATTGCCTCTAAGACAAAATATAAGCTACTTACTTTCTTTAGCTTTTAAAGATTTGCACCACCAAAGCCCTAACCTATCTTTATAGCCATGTTGGACATTATTCCTCCTTTTGCAGTCTATAGGCAATCCAGCGAAACTGGCTTTCTCTTGGCTTCTTGTACACAATATTCTATCTACTATCACCATTTCTCCACTACTGTTTATCCACATAACTGGACTTCATTCCCTCCTAAAATTTGCCTCATAGAGGGGACTTCTGGGTCAAGATAGCTCCAGAGTAGAAGCAGGGCTCTACCTCTCCTCTCCACCAATTGATACACAGTGCCTCAAAAGAAAAAAAAACAAAATCAAACAAGTGAAGGAGTTCCACAGAACAGCACAGCACAGAAGGTAGGCAAAGTTAGGGCATTTCCACGCTAAAAGGGGGCGAAATTTCCCCCACCAAGGGATGAGCTCATCATCCCTCCCCAACTTCACCTACCTTTCCAGAGTCCCAGAGAGCACAGGACAAACTTCTAAGTTCTAGAAGGGAGGCTGGCTGAGGTCAACACAGACTTACCCCTAAGAGAAAGTAGACTCGAAACACTGGGAGGCTGAGGAAATGTTGAGATACACTGTGGAGCTAGGGGAGAGGGGGTGGCTCACAGCAAAATGCCACAGAGACCAGAAAAAATGCCTTAGGAAAAAAACCTCTCCAGCTTTAAATACAGAGACTTCCCTACACTCCACACCCAGACCTCTTTCAGGCAATCTTTAAGTTATAAGAGGCTGGACCTGCCCGTAAGTGCAGCAAGACTAGGGATCCCAGGAGGCTGAGGAAACTTGGAGATAGGGCATGGAGCTTGGGCAGAGAGAAGTGGCTCAAAGCAAAATGCCACAGAGACCCCAAAAATAGCCAGTGGGTAAAAGCTTCTCAAGTGCTCAATACTTGCTTACACTTCCCGCCCAGACCTCTATGAGGTAATCTATAAGTTTCTTAGGAGTTGGACCTGCCACTAAGAGCAGCTGGACACTGCTGAGGACTGGGAAAAATATCCTCAGGGCAAAAACCTCTCTAGAGCCCATTACAAAGATCACCCATATTCCTCACTTAAACTTCTGATGTTCTGCAATAAGAAGGCAAAATAGACATTGAAAGAGTCCATAGATCACCTGCTAAACAAAATCCTCAAAGACAACCCCAAGGAATGTAATTGCCAAATTCAAGAGCTTCCAAGCTAAGGAGAAAATATTAGAAGAAATCAGAAAGACACAATTCAGATATCAAAGAGCACCAATCAGGATTATATAAGATCTGGCAGCCTCCACACTAAAAGACCTCAAGACTTGTAATACAATATTCAGAAAGGCAAGAGAATTGGGTCTACAACCAAGGGTCACCTACCCATCAAAATTAACTATATACTTCCAGGGGAAAGAATGGGCGTGCAACAAAATAGACTTCCAAATACTTGTAAAGAAAAGACCAGAACTAAACAGAAAATTTGACATCAAAATACAAAAATCAAGAGAAACATGAAAAGGTAAATAAGAAAGAGAGGGGTCAATAAGGCCAAATTGTTTATATTCCTATATGTAAAAATTTTATTTGTAACTGTCAAAAATTGTACTCACTATTATAGTAGTTAGAAGAATTATCCATAGGTAGAGATTGGGGTACTAAGAGGTTTAAAATCATATATAAAAAAGAAGAAAGAAAGGGAGGAGGGGAAGATGGCACCAAGAGAAACTTTAAGGAATAAGAAAATTAAGATAATCTATACTACACAAAAAGGTACATGGGAGTTGGAGGGGAGGAAAACAACTATAAGAAGGAGAGGAAGCGAATGCTAAAAGGTAATACTCAAACCTTACTCTCAGTGGAATCAATTCTAAGAGGGAAGAGCATCTAGATCCATTGGGGTATCAAACTCTATCTTACCCTAAAGGAAAGTTGAGAGGGGAAAACTAAGGTTGGGAGTGGGGAGGGGACTTAAAAAAAGGGGGAAGGCAAGAGAGGGGGAAGGGAATTTAACAGCCCCTAAAAAAATAAAAGGGTAATAAAAAGTGAGTGGGCAGAAAGGGAGGGTGGGAAGGGAAGCAATTCAAGGGGGAGCGGGAGAGTGTGAGAGTGCGTGAGGTAGCTTAAAAAGACCCCAAAAGAAAAATAAGAGAGGAATAAGAAAGGGGAGGAAGGAAAGTAAAATAAGGGTGGGGATTGGGGGAATGATTAAAAATACAACACTGGTGTAGAAGGAAATAATGAAAGAGGAAAGGGCAGGAAAGGAGAGAAAACCAAAATGTTGGGGAATACACACACAGGTAGTAATCATAACTTTGAATGTGAATGGAATGAACTCACACGTAAAGTGGAAGCAAATAGCAGGGTGAATTAGAAACCCAAATCCTACCATATGTTGTCCACAAGAAACACACATGAGGAAGGTAGATATGTATTGGGTGAAAGTAAGCAGATGGAGCAAAATCTACTGGGCATCAACTGAGAAAAAGAAGGCAGGAGTCGCAATCATGATATCTGACAAAGCCAAAGTAAAAGTAGAACTAGTTAAAAGAAATAGGGAAGGTAATTACATCCTAATAAAAGGCAGAACAGACAATGAGGAAATATCTGTACTCCACATTTATGCACCAAATG
The DNA here is from genome assembly GCF_027887165.1 of Monodelphis domestica. Taxonomy (NCBI): domain Eukaryota; kingdom Metazoa; phylum Chordata; class Mammalia; order Didelphimorphia; family Didelphidae; genus Monodelphis; species Monodelphis domestica. The sequence goes on from NC_077234.1 coordinate 161,100,541, forward strand.
CCATAGCATCCAAATTTCTAAAGGAGAAACTAGTGGAGCTCAAGGATGAAATAGATAGAAAAACTATCTAGTGGGAGGCCTGAACCTTTCTCTATCAGAACTATATAAATCAAACCAAAAAATAAATAAGAAAGAGGTAAGAGAAGTGAATGAAATCTTAGAAAAATTAGAGTTAGAAGACATATTGAGAAAAAGAAATAGGGACAAAAAGGATATAACTTCTTTTCAGCAGCACACAGTACATTCACAAACATTGACCATGTATTAGGACATAAAAACATTGCAAACAAGTGCAAAAGAGCAGAAATAATAAATGCAAACTTTTCAGATCACAGTGCAATAAAAATAATTAGTAAGGGTACATGGAGAGACAAATAAAAATTAATTGGAAATTAATATGATTATCCAAAATTGGTTAAAGAAAAAATCATAGAAACAATAATTTCATTGAAGAAAATGACAATGATGAGATATCCTTTCAAAATCTATGGGATGCAGTCAAAGCAGTACTTAGGGAGAAATTTATATCCTTGAGTTCATATATTAACAAATTAGAGAGGGCAGAGGCCAATGAATTGGGCATGCAAATTAAAAAACTAGAAAGTGAACAAATTAAAAATCTCCAGATGAAAACTAAATTAGAGATCCTAAAAAATAAAGGAGAAATTAATAAAATTGAGAGTAAAAGAACGATTGAATTAATAAACAAGATGAGAAGCTGGTACTTTGAAAAAAAGACAAATAAAATAGACCAAGTACTGGCCAGTCTAATAAAAAAAAGAAAGAAAAAAGCCAAATTGACAGTATCCAAGATGAAAAGGGAGACCTCACCTCTAATGAAGAGGAAATTAAAACAATCATTAAAAACTATTTTCCCCAATTATATGGCAATAAATATGGAAATTTAGGTGATATGGATAAATATTTTAAAAAATATAAATTACCTAGTTTAACAGAATAAGGAATAGAATATTTAATAACCCCATTTTGGAAAAAGAAATTGAACAAGCCATTAAAGAACTCCCTAAGAAAAAATCCCCAGGGCCTGATGTATTCACAAGTGAATTCTATCAAACATTCAAAGAAAAACGAATTCCAATACTATACAAACTATTAGACATAATAAGCAAAGAAGGAGTTCTACCAAATTCATTTTATGACAAATATGGTACTGATTCCAAAGCCAGGTAGATCAAAAACAGAGAAAGAAAACTACAGACCAATCTCCTTAATGAACACAGATACAAAAATCTTAAATAGAATACTAGCAAAAAGACTATAGCAAGTGATCACGAGGGTTGTTCTTCATGATCAGGTAGGATTTATATCAGGAATGCAAGGATGGTTCAATATTAAGAAAACCATTCACATAATTGACCATATCAATAAGCAAACCAATAAAAATCACATGAATATCTCAATACATACAGAAAACTCCTTTGACAAAATACAAATTCATTCCTATAGAAAACACTAGAAAGCATAGGCATAGAAGGGCCTTTCCTCAAAAAAAAAAAAATAAACATATATCTAAAACCATCAGCAAGCATCATCTGCAATGGGAATAAATTAGAAGCATTCCCAATAAGATCAGGAGTGAAACAAGAATGCTCATTATCACCTTTATTATTTAACATTGTACTAGAAACACTAGCAGTAGCAATTAGAGAAGAAAAATAAATTGAAGGTATTAAAATAGGTAATGAGGAGGCCAAGCTATCACTCATTGCAGATGCTATGATGGTCTACTTAAAGAATACTAGCATATCAACTAAAAAGCTAGTGGCAATAATCAACAACTTAAGCAAAATTGCAGGATACAAAATAAACCCACATAAATCATCAGCATTTCTATATATTTCCAACTCTTCCCAGCAGGAAGAGTTAGAAAGAAAAAATTCCCTTTTAAATCACCCTAGACAATACTTAGGAATCTATCTGCCAAGACAAACATAGGAACTATTTGAACACAACTTCAAAACACTCTCCATACAATTAAAACTAGATCTAAATAATTGGGAAAACATTAATTGCTCATGGGTAGGACAAGCTAACATAATAAAAATGACAATCCTACCCAAACTAATTTATTCATTTAGTGCCGTACCCATAAAACTACCACTTTTTTACAATTTTTTATAAAAACTACCACTAATTTTACAAAATTAGGAAAAAAAACAATAACAAAGCTCATTTGGAAGAACAAAAAATCAAGAATATCAAGGGAAATAATGAAAAAAAATGTGAAGGATGGTGGCCTAGCAGTACCAGACCTTAAACTGTATTATAAAGCAGTGATCATCAAAACCATATGGTATTGGCTAAGAGACAGAAGGGAGGATCAGTGGAATAGACTTGGGGTAAGTGACCTTAGTAAAACAGTCTATAATAAATCCAAATATCTCAGCTTTTGGGACAAAAATCCACTATTTGACAAAAACTGGTGGGGAAATTGGAAAACAGTATGGGGGAGATTAGTTTTAGATCAACATCTCACACCCTACACCAAGACAAACTCAGAATGGGTGAATGACTTGAACCTAAAGAAGGAAACAATAAGTAAATTAGGTGAACACAGAATAGTATACTTGTCAGATCTTTGGGAAAGGAAAGATTTTTAAGACCAAGGAAGCATTAGAAAAAAATTACAAAATGCAAAATGAATAATTTTGATTACATTTAATTAAAAAGGTTTTGTACAAACAAAACCAATGCAATCCAAATTAGAAAGGAAACAACAAATTGGGAAACAATCTTTGTAACAAAAACCTCTGACAAAGGTCTAATAACTCAAATTTATAAGGGACTAAATTAATTGTACACAAAAATCAAGCTATTTCCCAATTGATAAATGGACAAGGGACATGAATAGGCAATTTTCAGATAAAGAAGTCAAAACTATTAATAAGCACATGAAAAAGTGTTCTAAATCTCTGATAATCAGATAAATGCAAATCAAAACAACTCTGAGGTATCACCTCACACCTAGCAGATTGGCTAACATGACAGAAAAGGAAAGTAATGAATGCTGGAGGGGATGTGGCAAAGTTGGGACATTAATGCATTGCTGGTGGAGATGTGAATTCATCCAACCATTCTGGAGGGCAATTTGGAACTATGCCCAAAGGGCACTAAAAGGCTGTCTGCCCTTTGATTCAGCCATAGCATTGCTGGGTTTGTACCCCCAAAGAGATAATAAAGAAAAATATTTGTACATTAATGTTCATAGCCATGCTGTTTATGGTGGTAAAAAATTGGAAAATGAGGGGATGCCCTTCAATTGGGGAATGGCTGAACAAATTGTGGTATTTGTTTGTGATGGAATACTATTGTTCTGGAAGGAATAATAAAGTGGAGGAATTCCATGGAGACTGGAACAACCTCCAGGAAGTAATGCAGAGTGAGAGGAGCAGAACCAGGAGAACAATGTACACAAAGACTGATACACTGTGGTATAATTGAATGTAATGGACTTCTCCATTAGTGGCAATGCAGTGATCCTGAACAACTTGGAGGAATCTACGAGAAAAAACCACTATCCACATTCAGATGAAAAACTGTGGGAGTAGAAACACAGAAGAAAAACAACTGCTTGATCACATTGGTCGATGGGGTTATGAATAGAAAAGTAGACTCTAAAAGATCACCTTAGTGAAAATATTAATAATATGGAAATAGGTCTTGATCAATGACACCTGTTAAGCCCAGTGGAATTACATATCAGATATGGGAATGGGGTGGGGGAGGGGAGGGAAAGAACATGAGTCTCGTAACCATGGGAAAATATTCTAAATCATCTAATTAAATAAAATTTTCAAAAAAAATTTGCCTCCTAGAACCCCTCTCTTCCATTACAATTCAACAATTCCCATACAATTCAAGAACCATTCTTTGCACAACATATTTCTTTGTCCCCTCCCCAAATTCTCTTTTATTTAATACCTTTGCACTTATTTGTATTTAGTCTGCATATGTTTATATGTGTACATATATATACATATATACGTAAATAGGTAGGTTTAGATGCACATATAGATAGTTATGTCTCTGTTTCTCTCTGTTCTCCCTCCTGTTAGAATGTAAATGTTTAAAAAGTGGATATGATTTCATTTAGTTTGCACTTGTATCTTCATTTCTTTCTCCCTCTTGTAAGTCAGCTTCACTTTCATACATGCTGCCTTGTTTCCCGAAGGATGAGAGTCCTGAGGTCTGATTAGATAAATGAAAATATTAGATAAATAATTATGACTGATTGATTGCAAGGCAATGCATGCAAATGGCAATAGGAATGAATTTTATACTCTTCCAAATGCCTATGCCCTCAGTCAACAATCATTCATTAATCACTTATAATGTGCCAGGCATAGAAATACAAATACATGTAGAAAGATGCTTTCTGCCCTCACAGAGCTTACTTTCTAAGGAGAGGAAGGCCATACATAAAACAGAGCTGAAAAACCAGGAAAGACAAAAAAAAACTCATCTGAGGACATGGTAGAATTCCAGAGTTTAGAATATATGAGGGACAAATCTCTTTTCCTCCCACTTTGTGCTCTTGTCATTCAGATAAGATTTACAGTGAGAGATGTAGAGGGTAGGAGAGAAGAATGGATGGAAGAACAGAATCTCAATCCTGGATTATAGGGGAGAGGGAAAGAAGGGTTATGAAGACTCTTAGCTCTTGGGGAGTTAAATAGAGGTATTTTGTTTTTGATGAATGTATGTTCATATATAATATTGTTATATGGATTAACATGGACAAAGTAAAACCACCAAAACTGACATTATTTAGAGTTATTGTAAAACTAACAATGAAAAGGGAAAAACTATAAAATTGTAGATTTTTGTTGCATGAAAGCAGTCCTAATTACAGTCATTTATATCAACTATTTATTCTTTCAAATTTGTCATGAGATACAATGATTATAATGCTTGGCTGTCATCAATGTCAGATTATCTTTTCTATGAATTTTATTTTATTGCCCTAGTGAATTTTGTTCATGAATGCTCAGTCTCTTATTATTAACTAGATCATTCTCTGTTGGTATAGATAACTATGATAGCATCTACTAAAGAAAAGATTAACCTCTATTAAATCCTAGTGAAGAATAATAGCTGACTTCTTTAAGTTTCTTGTTCTACTTTCCTATTATTCAGTGTCAGCATGATCCCTTCAGAATTTCTGAAGGTGTCATACCAGATTCTCTTCTGTTTGGTCTAGACTGAAATTTAAGCATTTGGCTCCCATTCATATCTCTCTTTCAGCCGTGCTGGAAGAGTTCAATAGTAATACCAGCTGGCAGTAGAATGGAGCCTATATCAGCATATTGATGTTACTACATCAGCATATTGATGCTAGTGACACTCAAATGTTGTTCTGTTTCACTCAACTGCTTCACATAGACATTAAGCAAGGGTGGTGACAAAGGAGAACTGACAGTTATTGTCCTCCAGATTACCCATTGGGCAGAAATGCCACCTAGTGAATCAGTGCACCATCAAGCAATAACCTGAAGTCCATAAGACCTCACTACTAATAATAAATAAGAAGGTACACATGAATGATCATTGAGACCAGAACAGCTCTGACTAGAAACTGGCTCAAAACCCGTACTCATGTTGATTAAGGTATTTAGAGAAAACTAGAATTATTTCTCAATTTCTTTTACCTCAAATGGAAACTTCAAGAATGATAACTGAGCCAATCCAGCCCAACTCACTGCCCACTAGCATGTGAAAAGCTTAGGCATTTCATCATTCTAGCATTCTTCAAAGTTTTAGATTCTAAACTATAGAGGCAATAAAGGCATTTATTTTATTTCAGTACCAAAAAGAAATTCATGGAGTACATTAATTTGGCCAAGTCATTTAATCTTTTAGTTTCCTTGGAAGCTGATGGTGGGAGAAGAGTGATGGCTATTGGGAAATCAGCTTGTGGTGAGATGGCTGAGGAAATAGTGTAAGTTAAAAGCATTGGATCAGAAAGGTTAAGTCTTGCATTTAGGAAGGGGATCTGCAATTGTCAGTCAAGTAAACATTTATTAAGGACCTACTATGCTTTAGGTACTATGCTAAGCACTGGGGGTGCAAAGAAAGGCAAAAGACATTTCCTACCATCAAGGAGCTCACAAACTAATGGAAGAAACAAGCAACCACATAGGCACAAACAAGCTATAAATAGGAAATAATTAAGAGAGGGAAGGCACTAGAATTAAGATGAATTGGGAAAAGCTTCCTGTGGAAGGTAAGATTCTAGTTGAGATTTAAAGGAAGCCAGAGAAGGCAGTAGGTAGAAATGAAGAGGAAGAGCATTCCAGAAAAGGACAGTAGGAGAAAATGTCTGGAGGCAAGAAATGTCTTGTTCATAGAAAAGTATCTCTGGATCAAAGAAAATGTAGTAGGGATTAAAAAATAAGAAGATTGGAAAAGTAGAAGGGGGATAAGTTATGACGGTCTTTGAACACCAGAGGATTTTGTATTAAATCCCCAGTGACAAGGAGTCATTGGAGTTTGTTGAGGAGGAGAGTGATGTGGTGGGAACTGTCCTTTAGGAAATTCTCTTTAGTGGCTGCATGAACAATGGATTGGAGTGAGGGAAGACAGGTCTACAGCAAGCTATTGAAATAGTTCCAGCTTGAGGTGATGAGAGCCTGCCCCAGATTGGTGCCAGTGTTAGGGAAGAGAAGGGGATATATAAGAGAGATTGTGAAATTGGCAGACTTTGCCAAAGGATTGGATAGAGTGAGATGAGAGACAGTGAGCAATCCAAGATAACTTCTAGACTGTAAGCCTGAGGGACAAGGAAGATAGTATTACCCTCTACAGTAATAAAGGAGATAGGAGTTAAGAGAGCCTATGGGGAACTATATATGCAGTTAAGACACTGGGATAGCACTTGGAGATGAAATTCTGGGTTCTTCTCAACTGGAAGAATGAACATTTGATTGTAGGGAGTACAGCAGTGTTGGTTGTATTAGAGGGTTGGTTTGGGTATAATGGAGAAAGAGTTGATGATAAATGCCCAGAAGGTAGGAGGGTGAGATGGATTCCCCCTTCAGTCTTCTTCAAATATGTCTCCCCACTAACCCTGCATTTAATCCCATCTAATAATTGATTCAATAGGTAAAACTCTCCCCTTGGGGAAAGAGAGAGAAATCAGCTCTCTCCCTCTTCCATTATGGCAAGGAAGTCAATTCAGGATAACACAACTTTATTCTAACAATTGTGTTTAGGAGTAAAATAAGAAAAGATGTCTGAAGGATGGAGTCTAGAGGAAAGAGGATAAAGGGAGTCACTGTATGTCTAAAATATCCCTTTCCCTCACTCCAAAGTTGAGACTCAGGCTTGTTAGCCTGTTCTTTGAGAGGTTCAAGTTTGTGACCCCTTGTCTTTATCACAGCAGAGCCAATATCCAGACCCAGGGTGTCACAGGAGCTGTGTGAGATCTTGTTATGCTGTTCTTATTCTTCTCAGGCTTCTGCCACAGTTCTTGGGATCTTTGGGAAGGGGGGGAGATGGTGAATTAAATTCAATGAGGGATTTGAATAAATCAGGAGATAATCTCCTATCAGACCATCACCTTTGCTGTCTCAAGATAGAAAGAGAGATCAACTGCCTCTCCTTGGAATCTCCTTTTCCCTTAAGATACCAAGTCTTCCCAACCATCCCACACTATGGATGAAAGCCTTTGCATTTCTTCCAGGCTCTGTCATTCAAAGTCTCTTGATTATTCCTCTATCACATAGCCAAGGGGGAGGATCTAGGTCCTCTACTTCATTTTGTTCCTCTTCTTTTGCTCTTACAATTTTTTTCCCTTTATCTATAGAGTCCATTTAACTAGTTGCTCATCCCTGACAACTGCCACCAAAACAAACTGGGCCAAATTGAAGTATAGGATGAGAAATGAATCAAAGGCCTACAGAAGACAAGGAGAGGTACAAGGTAATTGCTCAGAAGGTTCAAAATAGTCATGAGGATGGAGAATGTATAGGCTGGCATCTGAAAAGGCATTATTGATGTCTGGTTGTTGGAAACCAAGGGATGGTACTGGCATTTTAATTCAGAAGGAAAAACCAAAATCTAAATAAAAGAAGGGATCTGGGTGGATGCTATTACAAAGGCTGAGGGAGGGGGGATGGAATACTGAGAATAGGATTCATTCTTGCTTGAGGCTTTGCAGACTAAGGGGTTTATTGGGTTTGGGATTGAAGTTTAGGCATTTTTCTGGATAGGTGAGATTTTCTGTGCCCTTCCTTCATTTCCTTTTTTTCATATATCTCCATTTTTATTAAAATTACATTGTTAAGAGCTTCTAAAGAGACACCTGACTTGAGAGTTGATTTTATAATGGTGATCACAATATTTTGTTAATACTACATTTAATAAATTTTATTTTCATTTATTATGGTACCTAATAGACTAGTAACCAAAATTGTTTCAGGAGGAGGAAGTTATTTGCCCTTCCCCTTAATCTTTTGGGACAGCTAGGTGAAAGAATAGATGGAATATTGGATTTAGAGTTAGGAAGACTTGAATTTAAATTCTACCTGACACATTGCTAGCCATATGACTCTAGTAAAGTCACATAACCTGGAGGAGTTTACTCAGAGTTTAATGTTAATCCATCCAGTCCTCATAGGCAGTTTTACCTAGGATGACATAAAAGAACACTAAGTTGGAATTTAGAAGACTTGAATAATAGTCCTGCCTCTGCCACAAATTAACTCTTATTACCTTGGAAAGGTTACTTTCATGGGCCTCAATTTCCATATAGGATATTGGATTAAATGACTTCTAATGACTTTTTCACCTCTAACATTCTACAAATCTACATTTCTAAAAAATGTGTACTAAATTACAAATCCAATCTGGGGTCTAAATTGGAATTTGCCTTAAAACCTTATACACTTTCTAGAATATTGTTAATGTAAGTAACAGATAATGGTTTTATACCATGATAACATTAAAATGTGGTCTAGACTTTCCACAATTTGTATAGAATTTTAGTTCTGCATTTTTTTTTGAGGCCCAAAAACTAACAGGATACCAATTAGGGTAATTAATCCTCAGGAAGTCTTTAAAATATTTTAAGAACTCCTGACATTAACTTTTCTTTAGTACATAATTATAAGGCCTCACCTCCTCTTCCCCTCACCACTTTTATCACAAGCTAGTGTATGACTACAAAAGAAAGAGACAGCAGTTTCTGGACCATGGTGAGAACAAGGGAAAAAATCCTTCTTCAGGAACGATATCCCTCCAAATATCAGTGTTTGGAACAATGCCCTGGACTCTCTACCTTAGTTATATCTCTGACTGATGGCTATAGTGCAGCTTTGAGGTCTCATTGCAATATGCAACAAGGAACAATTGAATTCAAGATGGATGCATAGTAAGAACAATCTTTAAACATTTGAAGGCATTCCTACATTCTCAGGTAGGAAAAGGGATTGCTTTATTTTGTTTGAGCAATAGGTTGAAATTCTTGTTAATTTAAGACAGATCTTGCTTCAATAAAAGAAAAAAAACTCCTAAAATTAGAGTTGTTCAATCATGTAATGGTCTGTTTGTTAGGTGAGCTCCCTCTCACTGGGAGGGAGGGTCTTGAAGCAGAATCTGCATTACAATTTGTTAGGGATTTTCTCTTTGGGGATAAATTGGAGCAGATGACCACTGAGATACATTCCAGCTCTGAGGTTCATGGATTTGGACTTTTGATTTTAGATTAATAGATAGATGGATAGCTACTTATCTATGTAAAATATTTATTAAACACTTATTAGGTGCCAGGCACTGTGCCTAACTGTTGGTGGTATGTATAGAACCTGAAAAAGAGAAGCTGAACTCATGGAGCTTCCATCCTAATGGGGGAAGACAACAGTAAATCAATCAGCAAATCAGCATTTATTAAGTGCTTATGATATACCAGGCAAAACACATAAAGAGAAATGGGAAGGCAGGGTAGGAACAGCAGCTAGTAATTCTTGGATTTTTCTTGTTTTTTTTTTTCCTTCTGAATGCATTTCAGTAAGGCCATACCTTCTGTACTATTCTAATCCCACTGCAGTCAAAAGGTCAAACCTTACACTGTGATACAATCGAATGTACTGGACTTCTCCATTAGTGTCAATGCAATGTCCCTGAACAACCTGCAGAAATCTATGAGAAAAACCACTATCCACATCCAGAGGAAACACTGTGGGAATAGAAACACAGAAGAAAAACAATTGCTTGAATACATGGCTGGAGGGGATATGGTTGGGGATGTGGGCACCATAGAAACATCCTAATGCAAACAACAACATGGAAATAGGTTCTGATCAAGGACACAAGTAATACCCAATGAAATTGCATGTAGGCTGTGGAAAGGGTGGGTGTAGGGGAGGGAGGGAAATAATGTGATTATTGTAATCAAGGAATAATGTTCTAAATTGACTAAATAAACTAATTCAAATGGGAAAAAAAAGATCAAACCTCCTTAATCCAATGGATTAATTAACAAATTAGTCCAACATATTAATAAATTAATCCAATTCTTAAAAATCCAATGAAGACTTTCAGGCAGTGGAAGAGAGATGATGATCATCAATATAAGCCTTCAGTCAGAAGCTACTACAAAAGTCACAGAAGGTGTTGGTTCCCTGGGGGAGATTTTTCACTTGTAGCATAGACTGGACCCAAAATATCTGAGATAAGCACTACCTGATACCACTTCTGGCAACTATGTACACACACAATATTGACTTCTGGCCTCTGAAGACTGTATACTTAGATTTAAATTGTATAATTGATGGGATTTCCCAGACCTGGCAACAGCTTGATGACTTGATTCTTTACTCTATATATTTACTTCAAGCTGTCATGAACCTCCTGGAAATATTGTTGAAGAATTGGTAGATAATTAAGAAATAATAATCAAGAAAAAATTACAAGCAAATTGAATTGGCTTTACTCTTAATATGAGGTCAAATCTAGATTCTTAAAGAAAACAGTCCTGTGGTCTTCTTTTCCATAATAATCATTTAACAGTGAGTCTTGCTAGATTGCTGTCCTGTAAAGCTGAGTCTGAGAGTATCAGTGACTACCTGGAACAAAACATAGCAATGGCTGGAAGCAGTATAGATCTGGAATTTTTCTATGGTACTCCAGAAGGTCTTTGTTTCCCAGTATAGTGGAAAAGATGCTGAATTTGGGGGAGAGGGACTTGGATTCTAATTCCTGTTTGGTTTAACTAGATGTATGGTATTCTACAAGAAATCTCTAGAAAAAAGGGATTCTTTCCCTTTTCTGGGCTTCTCTTCAAAAAAGAGGGTGTAGAATGAGAGGACAGTAAAGGCAACTTTGAGATCTAAAATTATATTTGTATATCTCCCCATCCATCCTATGAAGAGGATATAAAGGTGATGAGTTCCTGTAGCAGTGCTTAGCCCCTCATTATAAAGATATTCTTCTTTTGCCCACTGTTAAGAGGTTTGTAAAGCATTTATACTTACATATTCAAATCATACATAGCCTCATATCTGGAGGTCATCTAGATCAAACCCCTTTGTTTTAGAAATGAGGAAGTGGAGACTCAGGAAGGTGAGATGATTTCAATCAATCAATCATTTATTAAGTACCTACTGTATGCTAGGCAATGTGTTAAGCACTGAGGACTCAAAAAGAGGGAAAAAAACATTTCTTATTCTTACAGACTTGTCTAAGATCATAGAGACAGTAAGTAGCTGGGATTTGAACCTAGCTCTTCTAGCTCCAAATTCAGTCCCCTTTCCTCCTTATCAAACCACTTCCTGTAATCTTGTTATAGTATTTGTGTCATTCTTATTTCAATAAGACAGTTCTGTTCCTAGCTCTCTGTAGATGGCTCTCTCATGCCACATATAGAGGCTCACCAAACTCAAATACATGCTTTAGCCAAATAATAATGCTCATCTCAATTCACTGATAACTACATACTGTTACAATTTTTGGATGAAAAATTCCCAGAAAATTTAAGGAACATGTATGGACTCCTTTAGTTATAATCAATTTGAAACAAAAACAGAACCTAAACTTGTAATTCTGCTGTAATCAGGAACTTGTGCGCATCAAATGTGATTAAAAAAACCTCACTAAAAACTAAATACAAAACAGTATTTGATCTATTTTTGTAAAGTAAAATAAATTCGAATTTTGATAGTATCATGTTAAAGTAGTTGATGAAATTATTAATTAAATAACACTTTAAAAAATGTTGTGGTTGGGGGCAGCTGGGTAGCTCAGTGGATTGAGAGTCAGGCCCAGAGAGGGGAGGTCCTAGGTTCAAATCTGGCCTCAGACACTTCCCAGCTGTGTGACCCTAGGCAAGTCACTTGACCCCCATTGCTTAACCCTTACCACTCTTCTGCCTTGGAGCCAATACACAGTATTGACTCCAAGATGGAAGGTAAGGGTTATTGACTCCAAGATGGAAGGTAAGGGTTATTGACTCCAAGAGGGAAGGTAAGGGTTATTGACTCCAAGAGGGAAGGTAAGGGTTTTTAAAAAAAAAAAAGTTGGGGTTATATTATAGCACATAATTCTGATGACTTCTAATAGAACTTTAAAGTTGTCTTCATTCATCTACTCATAATCCACATAATTATTTATTTCAAATCTAACTACTATGAACATACAAGAATTACTTTTCAGTAATGCAAATTAACATTTTAGGCCTTTTACCATTAATCTGAATATGTAAAATCTTCAACTATGGTGATTTACATGGGGCCATAATTATAATCCATTGAGGAGACAGCTTTAAAATCAATGCAAAAAATAAAAGGCATCCATGAATGAGTGTGAATCAAAACTGCAGCCACAAGCTATTACACATATAATTAAAATTGATTTATTGCTTCTACTTTTGATTTCTCCCTCCCTGTTATTAAATCATTAAAGGGGTCCTGTAGAGTTCAGTTGTAATTATATACATACATATTATGATAGTCCATACACACACACACACACACACACACACACATAATATATATGCATATTTAAGATTTTAAAACAAGGCTAATACAGTAGAATGGATGCAAAATAAACATATAAAATTCTGGATATTAAAACGATGGTTTCCAGAGAAACATGAATATATAAGTAGTCATATATTATTATATCTGCTCTTTATATCACTATTTACTTATTTAGAATGGTAGAATTTTGGTATTTATATGATCTGTAACTTTCTATTTTATAACTCATACTCTAATGATCACCCATTTATTAACTTAAGAAATATATTCTTATCTAATTTGTTTATAATCTATTCTCTAGGTGAATTAGAAGATATCTATATAACTTATTTGGCTCTATCATCATGAACGTTTCACGAAAAAGTAGCATAATGGTTGAGATACCAATGAAGAGGCCTAACCATGCAGTAAAACTATGCCTGCTTCCACTAGAAGTTGCTGTGAGAGAGTGGGTCAGATGGATATTTTTGAGTTACAGAAACTCTTGGAGATTTGGTCATAGAAATGTATAGAATCTGACTCAGCACATGCCTCTACCATTTTTTAAAGAATCAGGCAATTCCCCACATTTCAGTAAAAGTGCTAGTCCATTCCATAATTCATACAGGATACCTGGTTGGATTCCAACCCAAATCATAGCAATCCCCAGACTCATCTGAGGAGTGATTCAGTATTCTTGGTAGGATCCAAGAGGTCCCCTGAATTCTCTCCTAGTTCATATACACAAAAATCATTTCCAGTTTGACCTTGTGCTTTTGAATCATCTCACTGAATCTTCAGTAGGGATATAATATGAAAAGGGTATATATGAGCATGTTCTCTTTGAGTTAAAAAGAGGAACATAAAGTAGAAGTTGCAGAGTGGAAGATTTTTGTCCAATATAAGGAAAAACTTATTCTATAGTACTCTTGATCCCATCCCTTTCCCTCTTTTCCATTAGATTACCTCCCCCATCATTCCTTCTCTATTCCTAATCTTTATTCTCTCCCTAATTGGTTATTTCCCTTCTGCCTACAAATTATTCCAAAATTATCCCACCCTTAAGAACCTTTATTTCTACTTAAGATCCTACAGTCCCCTCAAGCTATTGTGAAAGAGAATTCTTTACTCTATTGTCTATCCTGAGTTAACACTTAAGTACCTCACTAGATTGTGAAGACAGGATTAACTCTCCTTTGTCTACCTTTTGATTGAATCAACACAAGCTTGAACTAGGTGGAGAAGCTCACAAACCACTTAGTGAATTCTTGCCCTCAGAAACTCAATCAGCCAGAAGGTGAATTTTAGAAAATTCACACCCTTAGATGAGAATTTAACCTTCATATGGTGAGAATTTAAGCTTCAGAATGTGAGAAGATCCCACAGATACTGCCTCCCTGGGCAGTGCTAGACAATTTGGAAACTGTGATTGGCCCCTGTGAAGAGGGGCAAGGACAAATAGTCACCATAAAAGCAAGCCCCAAACTTCCTCAGAGGAGATTATCTTTTAGAACCTAGTCTGAAGAGATTGCCTTCTGGAAGTAGTCTTCTGACTGCAGAGTCTTTGAGGGAGTTTTGCTGGATACTACAACTTGAATCATTGGCTTGGAGCTCACCTTCAACTTAGACTTTCACTCCTGTACCACTTTGTTGGGTGAGTGAAAGGATGACTCCTTTCCTAATTTCCTAAAGAGACTAGCTTCCATCTTGGAGGAGGTCTAGTGGTTACTCACTACCAACCTTCCTGGTTGAGAGCTAATTAATCTCTGCCTAGATTAAGTAGACCTAGAGTAAACATTTAGGTTGATAGGATAGATAACTTCCCTAACCTCTTCACATTTCTCTACTTTATTGTTTCCTCTCCATTTTGTAAATATTTGTAAGTAAATTTCTGACTCAAGATGTAATAAATATTGGTGACCACATAACTTCATAAAAGTATTGTCCAACCATTAATTTTCACCTTTACACTATCTTCCTATATCTTTCCTATCTATCTCACACAAACCTGAAAAATTTCTCTCCACTCATTGTCTTCCTTTTTTTCTCAGTACTCTCTTTTCAGAATTTTTCTAATCTGGCCTTGGAAATCATCATACAACTCTGTTTTCTCCAAAGTTACTAATTATCCTCCCATAATATACAAATATATAATATATGAATGAACATATGTTTATTACACATTTTTATATACACATTTATGTATAACATCCATAGCTACCAAAGTTATTTTTCTAAAGTATGTCTGGTGATGTGACTCGAATTCATTATATTCCAGTGCCTTATTATCAGATATAATCTCTAATATCTGATATAAACCCTTCTGTTTTGTTTTTAAAGTTTTTTACAACTTAGTCCCAGCCTTCTTCTCAGCCTCATTAATAAGTTTGTCTCATCTATGCATTCTATGGTTCAGTCAACCAGGCTTTGCTTTAGTCACTATACCTTTGCAGTGGCTATGACAAACAATTAGAATGCACATCTTCCCTGCCTCCTCCTTGTGACTAAGCTCAAATGCTACCTCCTGCATGAGACATTTCCTGGTCTTCCTCTCTAAAAATATGTCTCTTGACTG
Source organism: Monodelphis domestica (assembly GCF_027887165.1). Lineage (NCBI taxonomy): Eukaryota > Metazoa > Chordata > Mammalia > Didelphimorphia > Didelphidae > Monodelphis > Monodelphis domestica. The sequence goes on from NC_077234.1 coordinate 161,116,090, forward strand.
CACTTCACTCCCCTAAATTGCTGCGTGGTTAACTTCATTTTCTTTGTATTTTGTATTTGCTTATAATTGTGCCTGTTGTCTTGTTCAAATGTAAGTTCATTGAAGATGGAGATTGTTTTACTTTTGTCTTTGTATTCTCAGTGCCTAGCAAAGTGTTTGGAACATATTGGACACTTGATTGATTGATTATTTAATCATTAGAGTTGTCCAAAAGGAGAATGAACTAAATTGAGTTCACAAAGACTTCTAATGAATTCTTCCGGTAGGTACCTAATATCCATTTGCTAGAGAATAGATAGAATAGAGACTAGAGAATAGAGGAAGATTTATGCTCAGGTAGAGAGGTTGGACCAACTGACCTCTGAGGTCTCTTCCAACTGTGAGATTCTATGACTTCAAAAAGGTTCTCAGCAACAACATAATGGAATGCATGGACATGGAAACATCTCTCTGAAACCAAAAGACACTTCAGAGGCTATTTAGTTCCATATTCTCATTTTACAGATGAGGAAATTGAGGTCCAAGTAGGTTAAGTGACTTGCCCAAGGTAGCAAGGAGCAAAAGTGAGTTTCAAACTGTGTCCTTTGACTCTACAGTCAATAATGTGATTTTTCCAATACGAGGTTGCTAAGATTGGAACAATGGCAGAAGCTGTTGAATCCTTGGACTCTACCTTAGTGTTTTCCTGATCACTTTTAAAGTACCTGGATAAGTGGGACCACCAGCCATATTCCCAAGTGAAGGAATACCTATACTCTGAGTCATGCTGCACAGTGCCAATATCCCTGTGATGTGTTTTATCTTTTAATCTCATTGGCATTGTTAGTCAGGAGAATGAATCCCCCAAACTGAACAAGTTTTAGAAAGAAATTTATTTGGTAGAGGAGAGAAGCAGAAAGAGCTCCCTGTCTGGTTTCTTCGTGGTTTATATTATATAGGAATTCAGACAAGGCATATGGACATTTTTCTGATTAGTTTCAGGCAGGAAGTAGGTGCTATCCAGAAAAGGGCAGTTAGGTGGACCCAAAACAAAACCGGAGTAAACCCAAAACAAGAACTCTGCACTGACTTCCCTGGAACATATCTAAGGCCAGCCTGACCTCTGCCATAAGCTTTTGGGTTAGACAATTTTCTAGCCACCTAAAGTTATGTCTAAACAATATTAACTAATGATAGATGATAAATTATTTTCCCAAAACATCTCTCTAATGTTTACTGTTCCCTTACAGGCAACATGCCATCTTGCCAAATTTTCCCATTCTGTTTCTCATAGGTGGTATCTTACAAATATCAGAAAGATAGCTATGTCTGCCGGGGGTAGGTGTTTTTAAATTTTTTAGTCTGTATCTGTAATAATGGGGAAAATGACAGCATAGTTAAAGGGTTTTTCTGTTAAAAAAAGAATTGTTGACAGAATACCAGGCTTCCAAAGCCTCAGATGACACAATAATACATATGGTCACTGCTATTTTTTTTTCTAAAATTATATCCCTACTCTGAATGAAACATTCCATATGTAATAGAATAACTACTACAGGGAGATGCTATTCCTAAATTTAGGGAGAATTTTAATATTTTAGTAAATGTAATGTTGGAACTAATATAATTTGAAAGACTCTGAAATCCCAATTGGTAGTAAGATAATTTCAAAGGTTTCTTTTTTGGGTAAAACTGAGTGCACTTCCTTTCAAAATTATTATTATTATTAAATGGCAAATATGTGTGGGTAGAATTAAGGGAATCTGATTCAAGGTGATATCATCTTTTGTGGTCTGCCCCAATGTTCTCCTGAAAAGGAATCTAAAGTTCAATACTTTGTATATATTCATAATACTTCCTTAAATATATTGAGGACCTATTATTTTATTGGTCTGTACCCTTCTCCACCTATGTAGATTGTAACTCATCTATAATTGAGTAGATCATTTTGGGGAATTTCAGTGGCTGAAAAATTCTTCACATTGTAGCAAACCTGGTGATGAGATTTTCTCAAGGCAGCTAGGTCAATCCTTGGACAAATGAAATGCAGTCCATGAATAGACTCACGCTATATTCATCATAGCTACAAAGAAAAAAAAAACACTAAAGAAAGAGTACTTGGCAAAAATTTACTGGAGCCATATCAATGCCAGTATGTGAGGATATGGCTAGTATGTTGCTGCCAAAAAAAAAAAAAGGAAGAAGAAGAAGAAAATATATTAAGTTGGATAAGACAAAACTAGTGCTGCTTCTGTCATCCTGTTTTCCTGGATCTCTTTTCCAAAGCTCGGTCTTTCTCCAGCATTATACTATAACTCCTTCAGTATTCTTGTGTAATTCTTTGAATTTCTTTATTCAGTGAACTTCTGGACTCTTGATTTAGTATCTCTTGGACAAGAAATGGGACCATACACTTTCCTCTAGATTAGACATTCTTAACCTGGAGTCAATAGATCCTGGTGGTTAGATTTCAGGGGGACCATGAACTTGCATAGGAAAAAGATGACATCTTTATTTTCAGTAACACCTAATCGAAATGTATTATTTTCTTCAACTGTTTAAAAACAAAAATATTAAGAGTCCTTGGAATAAAGTATTCTTTTCCTTAGTCTTTTTAATTGTCCCTAATTATTATCTCTATCTTTAGGGGGTTGGGATCTGTTGCAATAATTACTCTGGGCAACTCTTATGCCTCATCTCCATTTTTTTTTGATCATCTGTGGAGCAAGGTCATTCAGAAAAGGGAGCATGGCAAACCAGATTCTGGAATGTCTGCATCTTATGGGACTTCCCTTGTACTTAATTCTATCAAAGGGGCATGGCTATGGTTTTTGGGAATCAAGATTTATAATTTAACCTTCTCTCCTTTTGCTCATCCACTACCTTAATAATCCATATCACTTCTCACTTGGAATATGGCAATAGTTTTCCATTTGGCCTCCCTGTGCCATCTTGCCTCACTCCAATCCAAGCTCCCTTCTGGGCTGTCAAAATATGTTTTCCCAAAGCATGGCTATAACCATATTACACTTCCCTCCTCCATTAACACCAATTTGCTCCTATTACCCTTAAGGTCAAATATAAATGCCTCTGTGATTTAAAGCTCTTTGCAAATTTCCCTTCTTTACCCTTCCAATCTTATTGTACAACATTCCCTTCCACATACTTTATAATCTACCTACATTGACTTATTTACTATTCCTTGCACAAGATGTTTTGTTCTGATTATCCCTTTGCACTTGCTGTCTCATGTTTAGAATGTTCTTCCTCATCATATCCCACTTCTATCTCCCTGGATTCCTTTAAGATCCAACTCAGATCCTACTGTCTTCAGGAAGCCGTTTCCAATCTTCCCTCTCTTGGTACTTGTTGCTTCCCTCATACATGACCTTCCATTTACATTGTACACATCCTGCATGGAAATAGTCATCTGCATGTTGTCTCCTCCTTTAAAATTTTAACTCTTTGAGAGAAAAAAGTATGTTTTTTGCTTTTCTTCATATTCCTTTCACTTAGCACAGTTTCAGTCACATGGTATGGTCCAAATAAATTCTTATTGAATGACTGACCGTACTATGAAGACTCTGGCAAGGGGCTATACTTTAACCTCAAGGGAGAAAAGTTGCTACAACAACCACTGTCCAGGGCTGCTGAAAACCTTACCTAACAATGGCCTAGGCTTAGAAGTGGTGTGGCAGGGACATTCTTTGTATCTTCTGTCTTTGTCCTTGGGAACTCTCGCCATCACTCTCACCTCACCTGTACTTACATGTGCTATAAGATTGAATGGCAAAGGCCCAGGTTTAGGAAAAGATGCATTAAGGGTAAAGAGAAGGAGTAGAGGAATGTCTCTAACTGCCAGAATTGTCCACAATCATGGGGAAATAGATATGCTTACTTTATACTCACTTAATTTTCCTCAAATTAAACTGTAGCAACCTATATGTTGCCCACCTAAATTCTTTGAGGTTATAGGATGAGAGAAATAAAGAGAGAATTATTCCTATAAGATGGGGACTAAGCCAAGATAATTGAAACAACTACTATAATATTTAAGTATGCATTCATTAAATATAAACTATGGAAATTATAGCTCATAAAGGAGACAAAGTAATTTTCAGCCATGGATGAAAGAAAACAAGCATTTATTAAATACCCTACAATGAGTTAGGTACTTTACAATTACTATCTCATTTGATTTTCACAACAGCCTTGTGAGTTGTATCATTTTTTAGTGTTAAGGAAACTGAGGTTTAGTGACTTGCCCTGGGTTACACAGCTTAGTAAGTGAATGAGAACAGATTTGAACTCAGATCTTTCTGACTTCAGGCCCAGTATTCTAGTCACTGTGCCACCTAGCCACCTCTAGAGAAGATAAGAAGCAAAGCAGTTAGCTGCTATCTAAAGGAACAATTAAGTTCAGAGCATTCTTTGGTACCCAGAAGTGATATCATAGCCTATTGAAATATTGATAGTCCCTTAAGTGCAGGTCAGAAAAGGAATATATTTTGCTCTGGACATAGTAATCAAATCAATGGCAGCACTGCTTCTGAAAAGGGAGCAGTCACCTGATTGCCCTATGGATCAATTTACTATTCTTATGGTTCTCTAGACCAAAAAGCATCTCCCTGGCCACTACTCTCCTATGTGCCTCTTCCTGTTAGCGTATAGCTTTTTGACAGCTGGATGATCCTTCTTTGTACTTGTATCTCTAGAGCTTAGTAACCTGGAATATATTAAGTATTTCATACATTCTTTTTCATTTATTCTTTAGTCACGATTTGCTTTGGAACTGGGTTTTTTTTTTGTTGGCACTAGAAGCACAAAAAAGGAGTGTCAGGGTTAGGGCTCATGAGTAGGAATTTGTTGTCATGAAATAGAGACTCTCCGTTGAAAGAATATTTTGTAGGTAGTAGAAGATGGCAAGATGTAGGTTCACTGGACTGCTACAGAGTTCATGACTATCTTCTAAACTCCTACCCATCTCAAAGGATACTTAAAAGACCTCATTCAAGTATCATTTCATGAAGACTCTCATGATTGCTTTCCTTTCTTCCCTTCGTTCTCCGACTCTAATGCAGAAATATTTCCTTTTTTGAGACTCTTCTGGGACTTGGCTTATACAATTGTTAATCATTCACAAGGATTTTGTCATAGAAATACTTTCTTATCATACTGAAAGTTCTTTGAGTACAGAGATTATTGTGTTTGTATCTTTGTATCTCACCCAGTATCTAACAATAGGCATTTAATTAGTATTTGTTTAGCTTAAAATTGGAGGTGTTCTGTTTTTTCTCTTGATAACTTTAATTTGAATTCTAGTGATTATCAGCAGGTACTAACTACTTCCCCATAACTCTGTTTATCATTACTCACCAAAACTATATAGAGTCAGAAGACTAGTTAGTTAAACTAAAAGGGCTTTATAAGTGTGAGCTACTGTTATAGATCTCTTAGTGGCAGTTTTTCATTCTCCAAAGGGATGCTGAAGAAAGTATTTTTTAACATTTGACAAGTAAACTTGTCACCGTCTATAACTGGTATGTATAGAATGTAGCAGTTTACCAAGGTTGTGGCAAATTTTTATAACTAAGAAGATCCGTGTTCCTAGGGAAGGTTCCTTTTGCCTTAGTAGAATTTCATCTAACAGTTTTGTTGTATATCCTCTTTCCTTTTGGTTTTTATATAACGAAGTGCCCATTTCCTAAGTATAGTATTAAAAATGTATAGATCTATTACAAAAATGAATAACATGGAAATAGGATTTGAGCAATAACACATGTATAACCCAGTGAAATTGCTTGTCAACTCTTGGGGGGGGGGTGGAACAGAGGAGGAAGATAACAACAATTATGTAACCATGGAAAAATTTAAAAATAAAATCCATTAAAAAACATACAGAGCTGAATGTCATAATTTGTCTAATGGTAGTTCCCTCTTGTATATACAAACAACATTTTCCATCTTCCCAATATGTTGGTCTCCCATCTTATCTCATCACCTGCCAGGTAATAGTATGTTCTGAACAGTGGAATCTCCATCTATGTTTCTCTATAATTATGCTATTATTATTATTATTACATATTATATATAATATATTATATATTATAATATAAATATTATCAATATAATTATTGATGTCCAATCATGACAAAGCTTGCATTAAAGTTATTTTAATTCTGAGTTATACAAACTACTGCTTTAAAGACTGACTCCCCCAATGCAATCCAAAGATCGGAATGAGTATTTACATTTCAAGTATTCTTAAGTATTTTTTATGGATGTGGAAACTTTTTTCTTTTTTAGCAAACTGACAAAAAAGAAGAGATTTAGCTCACAGGTTCAACTCAAAGTTTACCTTGTATTCCACCATTTTCTTCAACTTTTTGTCCTTGTTATCCTAAAACTATACTGGTTCTTGGCTTGGAGGAAATGATGCTAACAAAATGTACTGTAATTGTTTAGAAGTGATTTTCTCCAGAGAGCTGGGAAGCTTGAGTAGTTTAGTTTCCTATTACTTTCTGCCCCCTGGGTTTTACATTAGTTCTGCACTTACTTTCTTGTCTTATGTATTTGTGGGAGTAAAAGATTAGGAAGGAAAGGCTCCGGGGGATTGTTCTTGGTAGTAGCAGGGTGTCCTTAACTACCTTCTTACTTGTGTGCACCTGATGCTTTTGGTTATTAACAGACTTTGTGGGAATCGATGGCCATAATATCTCTTTGCTTAATAGATGTGCCTTGTAAGATGTAATAACATTTATCTGCAGGTGCATCCTATAGTCTTCATCCAAGAAACAGAATTTTCTAGAGTTGTTGACAGCTGTTGGATTTGGGTTATATTTTCATTGCACAGGTTGAGTCATGAATATTCAAAACAGGATCTGCTTGACTGTGCTCCCCATGGGAGGAATCAACAAGAAGCCATGTACATGGTAGAAAGCAATGAATTGCAAAGACCATTGCAAGTAGGGTGGTTGGGATGAAGGACTATTCACCTGAGAACATAAAGGATAGGAATGATCACAGTAGTGGGTTTAAACAAAAGAAGTGGAAAAAGTGACTCCTATGTTGTAACTGGAATACAAATGGAAAATGAATTGACGAGTGGAGATTCCTGCTGGCTTCCAAATCCTCTGTAGACCTCCACATTGTTTTAATGATTAAGAAGTAACCAGGGATAGAGTTATGGCTGTATGAAATATAATAGGATAATGGGACTTGGAACTGAGAATAAGGAACTTACAGATGATCTTTTCCAATTATATTATGTAACAGATGATTCCCAGAGATATTAAGTGACTTGATTAAAGTCATAAAAGCCAGAAGTTGCAGAGGTGATATTTAATCCTAGGTCCTCTGATAAACTCCAGTGCTTTTTGCATCACAAGAAGGAACAGAATGAAGCAAATATAGAGAGCAACTTAGGATCCTCTATTATCACTGTATTTATATCTTAAAAGAAAAAAAAAACAACCTTGGAATGCTACCTTTAATGTGTCTTGTGCTTTTTTTACTTCCCTAATTACTCATTCATACCACTTTGTTGACTTAGGATTCTGCCCCTGCATATCAATCTATTGAATGCTGTCCTGTCCTTCAGAGTCAAGTTTAGATGTGACTTCTTCCATCAAGCCTTCTCTGAACTCCCAAAAGAGAAGTGATCTTTCTTCTCAATTTCGTAGCTCTCTTATGGCACTTATAATTTAAATACAATAAGGTATATTTTGTTGATGGGAGATTGATTGACATGGCTGAGGGTATCATCAGTACCATTAATGGAACAGGATTGCATTCTCCTTTCTACCTCTATATATGAGTTTGATGTGGCTCCTTGAGATGTCTTACTTTAGGAATTAATTACTATAGGGCTGATGGGAGCCACAGGTGAGTGGGTAGACCCCTTTTTGAATGCATTTTCAATGGGAACTCTGAAGAGCATCTGCTCCAATACAGACCAGTGTTTTCAATAATGATAAGTAAATATGGCTCATAAATCAGGCTTTCTTATTTAATAATTTGCTAAAATGCTTTTCTAAGAGAGGCAGTATGATGTTGTTACAGGGTAGTCCAGCATTGTGAATGAGAGAACCTGGGTTGCCATATTGGTTTTACTACTTAAATTCTTTTTGATCTTTTTTAAGTTAACCATTTGGAGCATTAGTTTCCTGTTTGTTTTAATAAGGGCATTGGACTAGGTACTCTCTAAGGCCCCTGCCTACTCTTTATTCTATAGAAATGATCCTATATCAGCACAAGAATTGTGTTTATGTTCAGTAAATATTTGTTCACAGGGTAGCTCATGCCAGCAGCTTGGGGGCAGATGCTAGTAATTATGCCCTTAGAGGGGCTAATTTCAGGTAGACATTAAAAATGCTGTGTCAGAAGTTTATTGCTGCTGTTAAACCAGCTGCTTTGTTTCTGAACATGTCAGAGAAGTTGTAGCATCATTAAGGTATATTTTTTGTGAATAACAGATTGAAATGACTGGAGGATTAATGTGTTTTTTGTGCCCTCAATGGTAATGACATCTGTTCACTTGTCTTCCTCCTATGTGATTTTTGTGTGGTTTCTTGAGGTTTCTTACTTTAGGACTTTAGGAATCAACTATGCAAGGGCTAGAGGAAAATCTTTTTTGTGTTTATTTTCCAGGGGAGCTCTGAAAAACATTATATATCTATGTGTGCCATTGATGTTGTTGGAGTAAGCTAAGAATTTGACTGAACTCTATTGAATCATTGTGGAAATTTGGTCCTAATTTCTATTAATTAGTGCATATCTAACAACATCATCTGGTGTCCTGGGATGAATGAGAGCATTGAGATCATCTAGTAATCCCACCTATTCATTTTATACATGTGGTCACTGAAATCCAGAAAAGTTTTTTTCCTCAGATTGCACAATTTAGAAGTTACAGAGCAGCGGACAGTAAGAAAACAAAGACTTTGGTTGTAGTCTTTAATAAAATCTACCCCTTGTTAATAATTGTTAGTATTAGCCCAGTCAGTGTGCTGAGGAATGACATTGGTACCTTTAAGAACTCTTTCTAAGGTTATTTTTAAAAATAAGGCCTAGATTTTTGAAGACCTATCCCTTTACTGTCCCCCCCTCTCCCTCTCCCTCTCTCTCTCCCTCTCTCTCTCTCTCTCTCTCTCTCTCTCTCTCTCTCTCTCTCTCTCTCTCTCTCTCTCTCTCTCTCTCTCTCTCGTTCTCTCTCACTCACACACACACACACAGCTTCTATATGCCATGTGGTAGCTGAAATCCAGAAAAGTGAAATGCATTTCCTGGGATTACACAATTTGTAAGTTTCCAAGCAGAAGCAAGGAAGAGAATAAACACCAGTTGTAGAGCTATTTTTAAAAATAGGATCTGCATTTTTGAAGAATTTGTCCTTTCACTGTCTAGTGGTGAGCCTCTGTGGTCATCCAGTTGTTCTGAGTTTGGTGTGTCCGATTCATTGATCATGATGGTTAGTACTATGCCAGGATGGGTAAACAGTGCCTACATGAGTCTAAAATTCCCTCGTGGAGCACTTCTGATTTGTGTGTAATTATGGGGTACTGGGGGAAAAACACTGGGACTAACACTAACAATAATCAACAAGGAGTAGGTTTTATAAAAGATTCTCCAAAAGCCTAATTCTTTTCAGGGCTTTGTAACTATAAATTGTGTAATCCTTGGTTCTAGTTAGGTGGGCCTCATTAGATAATGACCCTATAGGAGAGCAAATCCTTTGGCTCCTGTCTGAGTTATAACATTCTGCAGAAATGCCAAAGAGAGCAAAAAAGACAAAAAGCATTCATATCTAAAAATATTTATAGCAGCTCTTTTTTTGATGGTAAAGTACCCAGAAATGAGGAAACTACCCATCAATTAGAGAATAACTGAATAGATTAATGGTATGTAGACATAATGGAATAAGCTGATACAGAATGAAGTGAGCAGAATCACAATATTATAGAAACAAATAAACAAATGATGATGAAAGGCTTAAGAACTTTGATCAGTGATCAATCAAAATTCCAGAGGATGGATGATGAAACATACTACCCATCTTCTGATAGAGTAATAATGGGATGAAGGTCAACGTGGGAATTTACATTACTAGTTTATACATATTTGTTACAATGATTTCCCTTTCCTTTTTTCCAAGAAGAAGGGAGGAAGAATAGATTTTTTTTTATTTTTAAAAATAAATTTGATGAAAATAAACAATCCCCAAACATGCCGAGATCTTACCTTCACTGAACGGTGAGAAGGACTGAAACAAGGAAGAACCATTAGCTGTTATTGTTATAGCAAAAAGAAGTTCTTGGAGTAGTAAACAAAGTAATTTAGTCCTAAAATAATTAAGATAAGAGAGCAAATAAATGTCTTCATTCCATATACTTTCTATCCTTTTAGATTTGCAGACTCCTGCCTCTTTCTAGAAAATTCTGCATCCTTCTCCAGTACTAGCTGCTTCTTCCCTGATCTCCCATGATTGCAGTGAGTGGAGAGGAGCAGTTGCCTATTTGACCTACATAGCTACTTCTAGACACTGTGCTTGGCACACACATAGGCTCATAAACATCGCTCTACAAATACATAAGGAAATTTCTCTATATGAATTTGCAGTCAGAAATCTGGTACAGATTATTTCAAGTATCTGATCATGGGAAAGCTAATTAAATTTTTAGAGCTTTGGTTTCTACATGTATAGAGTAAGGATAATAGTATTTGCATACCTACATCACAGGGTTGTTTTTTTTTTTTTTTTGAGGATACTGTCCTACAAACTTCAATGACGTTATTAATACTATCAATGCTGCTTGTTTACTTGTTGTCAAGGGAAGAATTTCCTATCATAAATTATTCAATAATCAGTAAATGTATGCCACTCAGGGTCATTATCAGAGTTAGTCTACATATTTCTCTTGAAGAGTTATAGCATACTCAAGCCTATTCCTGTAATTTGATTTGCGTTCGTGTTTTCTTTTCCTCTAAGGGGCAGGGGACTCACAAGGATTTGGGATTATTGCAAAGTCCTCTAACAGCCTGAATTTGGACATTGAAGGGGGGGGGCGGATATTGGCCCTTTCAAACTATACTGAAGCTCAGTAAAATTGCTATTTTCTTTTTTGCTCCACTTTCTGAAACCCAAGTACATTAGATTTTTCTAGCTCAGAAGGGAGGGATCATAGGTTAGGAAGAAGTGAAGACAAGGTTGGAAAGATCAGGATTTAAGATGGTTAGTTTCTAACGTTTCCAGTTTTTAATAAGTAAGAATCTTTGATAATAAAAGTTTAATGGACCAGTAAAATTGTTTTTTGACTGGTGTTTGGAAAATATTTCCCTACATTACCATATTCTGAGTGGGTCATTTTGTTGATTATGAAAGCTGGACTGAAGCAAGGGAATATTTGTGAATTTATGCCTGGCCTCAGTGTTCTATCAATAACAGACAAAGGGGAAATATTTAGGACAGCCATTGAAGGTTGAGTCAGAATCTTCATACTATAGAAAACAAAGCAGGAGAGAGAGATCAGATACTAAAATGAGGAATAATAACTGCAGGGCAGACAAAATGTGGGTTTCAGTCTATATGAAGTCAAATGGATAGCTAACGCACATAGAAATAATATGGAAGCCAATAGTCGAGGAGGAATCAGGAGAGAGCAAATGATAAGAGATACTTGTACAACTTAGGTGGCACAATAGATAGAGTGCTGGGCTAGAGTCAGGAAGATTCAGCTTCCTGAGTTCAAATTCAGTTTCAAATACTTCCTAGATTTGAGAACCTGGGAAAGTCACTTAACCCTGTTTCCCTCAATTCCTCCTCTGTAAAATGAACTGGAGGAGGAAATGGCAAACCATTTCAAGATCTTTGCCAAAAAAACTCCTATTGGGGTCATGTAGAGTTGGATATGCCTGAAAAATGACTAAACTATAACAACAATGTCTTCATTTTAATAGAGCAGTTCTAATTTATTTTGAATAAAACTGGCCTTGGGAATTGTGGGGAGTGGCTTCATATGTCATCTAGTCCAGGTGTCTTAACTTAGGGTTCATAAACTACTTTTTAAAAACTTTATGATTATTTCAATATATTTGGTTTCCTTTATTTTATTAAAAAATTATTCTGAGAAGATATGAATAGACTTTACCAGACTGCCAAAGTCCACAACCTAAAATAGTTAAGAATTTCCCTGATTTAGTGAAACTCCTTCATTTTATGAATGAAGAATAGTTAAGTGACTTGTCTGATGTTACAGAGATATTAAAGGCAGAGCTGGGATTTGAACCCAACTTCTCCAATATTGAATCCTATATAGAATAGATCAGAATGCACAGTTTTAACTTAAAACAACTGAGGAGCAACAATATGGTATTATGGATAGAAAGCTAGCTATTGAATCAAGAATATTTAGATTTATGTCCTTCCTCTGATATACAAACTGAATGACCTGATTAAGGCATTTAATTTCCATCCAAGTGCCACTGGTAACTCTCTAAGACTACAACTTTCAGAGAAGATGTTGATTTGCATTAATTTTGAGGAAGAAGCCAGATTTACCAAAGAAATCACAGGTCTAATAAAAAATTAATTTTTGTAGTTCAAGACTTTGTTCAACTTCCTTAACCCCCCCCCCCCCACAAATAGCCCCTATTTCCTTAAAAGCTATGTGGCCACTAGAGCGCTCATCCAAGATTTGATTATATGTTGCCCTTCAGAGCTTCCAAGAAACACTAGCTCAGAGTTTTCTAAGCACTTTAAGAAGTGAGGGATGACTTCACAGTAATGAACAACCAGACCTAGAAGGAGTTGTCTATAGATGAGAGGGAGATTCAGGAAGCCACAGAAGTCATATAATACAATCATATAGTAGGATCATGAATTGAGAGCTAGAAGTTAACCAGATCATGTAATCCAACCCCTTCATTTTACAGATGTGGAAACAGACCTGTGATGCAAGTTTGAGTGACTTGCCCAAGGTGACAGAGAGTGAATAACAGAACCATAATGTAAACTCAAGCTCTTAGGCGAAATCCACTACTTTTACTCACAAATAACTCCTTACTTTCAGCCTTCCTAGATTATGTAAGAGTATTGATGGAATGATAGAAATTACCCCCCAAGCTTTCTAACAGGTAAGCTGGTGTTAATGAGATTATGGGAATTTGGGGTGACAGTTGATTCTCAGTTCAGTTTTCCTGTGGAGGGTGCAAGTAAAAGAGCATAATATATGCAAAGTATTTGTCAAACATGGACCTGTGTGCTTTACTAACTGCTTTTGTGTTTATATTTGATAATTATCTTTCTTAAAATTGAGGACACTAGAGTTGTTAATTTGGGAGTTGTTATTATGTTTTAATACTTACACTTCATATGTTAATGACAAAACAGCTGTAGTGAAAGTAAGATTTTTTCTGAAAATTAAAAAAGCAATAGAAGTAGGTCATATAATACCCAAAGTTTGTCTTTGGTCTTAGTGTCCTCTCCTCTATTTGAACTTCATTCACTCCCAAGACATTGTTGAATTGCAATATCTTCTCCAGGCAGTAACCCCAACAATCTGAGATGCTTTTTAATATTTTCAACATGTTAGTATTTGTATGCCATTCCTTAGGAAGCTTATTTTTAGCTTGGAAAATATTGAATAAACCCATGTTAAATTGTTAATAAGGTCTCATATATTCTTCAAGGAGTACTCATGTGTTAAGAGGAAATGATTATTTAAAAACCCAAAGGGACTAATACCTAATAGCGAAATTTAAACATCAAAAGAAGGCAATTGGGGAAATAATTTGGTGAAAAGACTGCTTTGCATCCCTCAAATTATGCTTCAAACTATGCCTATTTTATGGAAAATAGCCTTCTTTTCCCCTATGGGAAAATCCCTTTGACTAGACAAAAAGAGAGGAAAAGATTTATCATTTTTTTTAAGATGAAAGAGAAAAACAAGACATCACTCTTCTTAATGGAAAAAAAAATCTAGCAAAATATTTTTCTCTTTAAATGCAGCAGGTGTCACTGTGTAGAGCCAAATTGGATAGCTGGTACTCCTTTCCTCTCTCCAGGGAAAAGGGAGAAATCCTCCTATATCATGCCTATTTTTACAGAATAGGGCTAGCTCGGTGTGAGGTCTCTCCTTTTGGTCCCTACCCCTATTGATCCTTTATATCTCTCTCTGCCCCTCATCTTCTCTCTTTGTCTCTATTTCACTTTGTTTTTCTGTCTCTGCTTGTCTGTTTTTTGAGAGAAGGGGGAATTGTCTAGCCTCTAGGCATATTCAAGCAGTCAAAGTGATCTATTTTAGCTACAACAATGAATCAAATACTTAGACCTGAGACAGGAAGAAGCCCCCTATATTTTGTTATTTTAAAAAATTACACTTTTGGAAGTTCATAGAATTATTTGTAAAATGTGGTGATACATCATTAAGTAGCCACTTGTTTCAAATTGGAAACTAAACATATTCTGTAGAATCTCCAAACCAGATCTATTGTTTGTACTTTCTTAACACAAAGAAGACAAGTGGGCAGAAAAATTGAGACTGGTCTTATCTTTTGTGTAGAGAAAGCCAGATAATATACTATAATGGTAAAAAGAAGTTGAAAAATGAAAATAGAGAATTTGGATTTAAATCTCTATCCTTTCATTTGAAAAAAATAGGAAAGAGAAAATGAAAGGTAAAAGGAAAACATATTACCTACCTGCATTCTTCTCTTCCTGGGGAAATTTCATTAAGTATTAGACTTTCTTCTCTGTTCTGTATTCTTCTGATATAAGAAGACAGGGACTCCTCTCCTGGAACTGGGAGTGTTTAACACCATTCTTCACCTATTCCAACCACTTTTTTGTACATCTTCTCTGATACTTGTCTCATGCTAGAATAATCTTGTTCAGTTATCTAAGCCTGGTGATAACTCTGTCTCTCCCTTGGGTTGGGAATATGGTCTGTTTCTTTTTGACACTGGCCTACATTCCCCAGATTTCTTAGTTATTCAATCTCTTTCTTCTGGAAGGTTCTTCAGCATCACTTCTCAAAGTCTTGGTAGGAATGGGGGTCAAATACTTTACTGCATCTCAAAGCTCCAGCTATTTTTTCACTTTTTAAAATTGTATTTTGTCAATTATTAAACATTTATTTCCTCTTCTTCCAACCTTCCCCACAGCTTCCATACCCCAGAAAAAAAGAAATAAAAACAAATCTTTGTAACAAATATGCAGTCAAGAAAAATAAATTTTTGCATTGGCTATGTCCAAAAATATTTATCTCTCAATCTGTAGCCGGTGCCTGTCATCTGTCAGGACATACAGAACAGATTTCATTATGTCTCCTCTGGAATTGTGATTGGTTAGTGTGTAGATCAGAGTTAAGTTTTTGAAAATTAGTTCTCTTTACAATATTGTTCACCAGGATCTGCTCATTTCAATATGTGTCAGTATATGCCATTTCCCCAAAATCTTTAAAACACATGGAAGGAATCGCTAATAATGAGGTCTCTGGTGTGGTGTACCTTGTCCAAGTCCTTGAATTGATGCGAAAAGCATCTCCCCTGCTCTACTTGGTTGGAATCTTCAAAAACTTGAGGAATGGTAGGAAAATGCCTCTCTCACACAAAGTTTCTAAATCAATGCCTAAACTTCTATTCAATTTGACAAGCATTTATTAATCAGCTACTGTATAGAAGAACACCATACTAAGCACTTGAAGACAGAATTTATACTAAAAGTAGTCCTCATCTTCATGGATCCTACAGTCTAATAGAACAAAATAATACATATGTAAGAAGTATGTTGCATGGTCTTGAGCCAATAACTATAACTCTCCTAATACTGTCTTCCTATTGCCCCAGATTCTAGTTAAACCTTGTTGTAGGCTCTATCATTTGAAATATTTTCCCTTTTAAATCCAAATATTAACAAGTCCCTTTGACTTTATATCTCAGCAAATTTAAAATTGTTTTAGGATATAAGGGAGTTGATACACAAAAAGTAGTATAATATCAAACATCAATTGATCCAGGCAGAAACTATATAGGAGAGATAAAATAGAAAGAATGAAAGTAGTTCACCTATCCATCCTTGCTTTGACATTAATTACAAATTATACACATCTGCCTTTTTTTTGTCTCTTCCTCCAACCTTTGCCCTTCCAACCAATCTTGATGTTTATTGGCACTAGAAATGTATGAGGAAAATATTACCTAGAGAGTCCAAGGTTATATCTATACACATGGATCCTTTTTACTCCCCCATAGACAAATCATACAAAATAACCCACAATAATTCATAATTCATTCATTCATTCAACACATAGTTATTAGGTGCCTAAAAGAAATAAAGCTCAAATAAGAAGATACTTTCCTTGCCCTTATGGAACTTATGTTCTAGTAAGGGGATAAAACATAAACACAATATTACCTATATATGTACCAAAGGACTTGAGGCTTAAGGGTGGAAAGATTACCATTGACTGGTGGATCTTGGAAAACTTCCTGGAGAAAGTGACATTTTATTCAGCTTTAAAAGATAAGAATTCTATAGACTGCCTTAATGTATGGTTCTCCTGATACTGTTGAGTTGATAATGGACCACTCTAGATGGTAAGATTGATCTGGACCATGATTATACAGACCTTTCAATATAGGGTAAGGGAATGGCAAATTTATACTTTTCTTCTCTCTTCTCTGGAATGAAATTGCCTCCCGTTGCAAATACCCTAGCCACCAGCTCATGTCAGGTAGTTCAGTTTGATGTAAATATATAAAGGTAATGGAGGAGAAACAGATGAGATAGGGCAGCATGAGGTTGACAGGAAAAGCAAAAATGGAATTGGGTAATGGAATGCCTTGGATGCCACACAAAGGATAGGGTCAAAATGGTTAGGAAATTGTTCTTCAGACTGAGCTGAAATTTGCTGTTCAGCAAATATAATTTATTGCTCCTGGTTCTAGCTTCTGCCAAGAAAACTATATCAAATTAGTCTTCCTAATAACAACCAATCAAATATTTAACATCAACTTTCATTCCTCTTCCACCAAAGTCTTCTTTTCAGTTTAAATATCCCAAGTTCTTTCTTTTTCTATTGATCTTTAGAAGATCATAGATCTAGAGATGGAGGGGACCTCAGAGGTCATTTTACCAATAAAGAAACTGAGGCCAAGTAAAGTTAAGTGAATTGAACAGGGTCACAAAAAGAGTAAGTGGCAAACCGGGGTATTGGTATCCAGATACTTTGCATTTGGAGGACACTTCACAGAAGTGTCATGCTTCTTCTTCTTCTTCTTCAAAGGAATGGATGTGAATCCTCTTACTCTTTGAGTCATTATTCTCTAGACATACTTTAACATAGCCTAAAATGTGATGCTTAGAACAAAACATGGTTATCACGTTGCCATCTGATGAGGACATAGTGCAGCAAGGCCTCTTTTGTCCTGGAGAGTATGCTTTTGTGAATGCAGCTAAAGATGGTGTTGGGATTTTTCAGGTACTACACTGCAGTCATATCAATTTTGTATTCCAACAAAACATCTTTTTCTTCTTTGGTCTCTTTTTTTGTAAACAATTTTTATCGCTATCTTTAATGTTTATATTAGAAACATTGCATTGTTCCTAATTCATCCAACTATGCTATCATCCAACCTATATCTCTTTATATTCTATTGAAATATAAGAGATTTTTATCGACTCTTTTGTTGAAATTCAGGTTTACTTTGTTCATGATAGGTCCTTGAAGTTAATCTAGCAGGATTTGTTTTAAGGTAATCTATGTTGGGACTTAACAATAATTGCTTTTCTAAGTACTCATAAGTAATCCATTTCATGTGTTCTAAAATTTGACAAGTAATCAAAGCCACCTGCATTGGCCTACAGTTTGAAGAATTTATATTCTCTTTTTCTAAAACACACACACACACAAAACAAACAAAACAAACAAACCCAATTACAACAACAAAACCCATGTAGAATATTTGCAATGTTTGGGTTACTGCCAATGCCCAGGGAAGCATTCTCATCATTTTCCACCAGGCAGCACTCCTGGACATTATCAATATTTCTTCATTCTGCAAGAAGAACACATCAGCCCTGAAACTCACACCTACTCAGTATCCTCTGCCCCTGGAGCTCCTTCCTCCCTTTGATTAGAGAGGGTGGAGGACAGACAGTGGAGAGTTCCTCCCAAATCATCCATTTAATCAGGGGACCTTGGGCAAATATCTTATTTCTCACAAGCCGAACTCCCTTGGATTTCAACATGCTTCTTGCACAAGGTGTTCTCCATGTCTTTCCTGCTTCTTTTTTTTTTAAACCCTTACCTTCCATCTTGGAGTCAATATGGTGTATTGGCTCCAAGGCAGAAGAGTGGTAAGGGTTAGGCAATGGGGGTCAAGTGACTTGCCCAGGGTCACACAGCTAGGAAGTGGCTGAGGCCAGATTTGAACCTAGGACCTCCCATCTCTAGGCCTGGTTCTCAATCCACTGAGCTACCCAGCTGCCCCTCCTGCTTCTTTTTAAATGTAGTCTTCTCTATTTAGACAATGAATTTTGCAAGGGCAGGGGCTATCTTTTGCCTTTCGCTCTCTCTCTAGTGTTAGCACAGTACCCAGTGAATTTTCAGCATAAAAGAAATTTTTATTGTTTGAGTGACTGAACTCTCCGTAAATAGTTGTTCTTCTGTTTTAGGTGAGTAGGGTCTTCTGAAGAAATCAAGCTTCTAGGAACTTTTCATATACTTCTTTCTTGTTTTCTTTTCACCTCAGTTGTGTCTCACAATAAGAATTGCTTCAAATCTTTGTTGCCATTATCCTACAACTCAAGGTGATCAGGATGCTAAGGAGCTAAGAGGAATTGATGTGGCTCCTAACAAATGGCTTCCATCATCATCGTCTTCTTCTTCTTCTTCTTCTTCTTCTTCTTCTTCTTCTTCTTCTTCTTCTTCTTCTTCTTCTTCTTCTTCTTCTTCTTCTTCTTCTTCTTCTTCTTCTTCTTCTTCTTCTTCTTCTTCTTCTTCTTCTTCTTCTTCTTCTTCTTCTTCTTCTTCTTCTTCTTCTTCTTCTTCTTCTTCTTCTTCTTCTTCTTCTTCTTCTTCTTCTTCTTCTTCTTCTTCTTCTTCTCCTCTTCCTTTTCCTCTCCCTCCTCCTATTTCTTCAACTTCTTCTCTTTCTCTTTCAAAAGGGAGAAAAAAGCTTTAAAAGTTGTGGCAGATGAGATGTGGTATCAATAAGATAAGTGAAGATTAAGCTATAAATTTATAATAGATGAAATTCTTTCAATCTAACAATGCTCAGGACCCTGGAAACAATATTGGAGAAAATGGAAGTTGAGGTTACAGAGGCTGAGAATGAACAGGTTCAGTTGCTTTGAAATTCTGGATGGGTAGGTTTGAAGTTTTTTTGGTACTGTCTAGAGAGAATCATTAAAGTTTGCAGATCATAGAATCAAGGGTATGTATGGAAGTGAGTGAAGCTAAACTAGACTAACAATAATAGGGAAGACTGAAAGCTCTGGAGTTCAGGAGAAGGTTGAAAAACAAGTTGAACATGAGGCAATAGAAGAGGTGGATAGATAGAATATTTTGGCTAAAAGTAGAATTTCAAAGTTTAGGATATTGAAAATTACATAGCTTCAGTGATGGTGAAGCAGTTTGGCTATTTCAATGTGTGTGTGAAAGACATGAGAAGGTTGAGGAATTGTGTAGGTAGGGTGTTAAATGCATTATCATACGAATACTGAAATATTTTATGACATGGCAGGGGATAAAGTAGACAAGAAGAATGTGAGTCAGGTTATTGAAGGCATTAGGGGAACCACCTTAGTGTTTTGGGTCGATGAGTTGAAGGAAATGGAGAGTGATGGATCCTTGGCAATTTGTTGAACACATCTTCTACATAATATCCACAACACAGATGTCAAATTTCTGGCAGCATTAATCATACAAAATATACTTAAATTTGGAGCTAAATATAAAAAATATAAATTAAGTTCTGAATAGCAATACTTCTTGAAAATAGCATTGCATGACCAATATAGAAGTGTGGTTTGCATGATAATACATGTATGTCTCAGATAAAACTGCTTACCATCTCTGAATGAGGAAGACAGTTTGGATCTATAATTTTGGAAAACATATGTTGAGAATTATTTATTACATGTAATTGGTAAAATTAAAATATATTCAATGAAAAAAAGGAAATAGCATTGTGGAACCTGATACAATTTCAGAGTCAGAAGGAACTTCAGAGATTATGTACATTATGTTCATTTAACTGATAAGGAGATTAAGATCCAGATAGGCATCAATTTATCCATTGTCATAATTAGTGACTGAGCTGAGAGAAAAAAAACCCAAAAAACTAGCCAAAGGTCTAAAGATTATGCATGATTCACTGAGTTTGGTCCAATGACTTACTAGAAGGTAAGAAATTCCTTCATTGGTAATGATGTTTACATAATCCAATACCCATTGGTGCAGAAGTCAAGAAATGTGGGAGAAATGCCAATGAAAGAAGAGATGAGATAACAAAGAAAAATTTTCCAAATGTGTGACTTTGTTAAGGTCAATTAACTTCTCTGCATCTTAATTTCCTCATGTGTAAAAATGAGGTTGGCCTAGATTACTTATAATGTCTCATTTAAGCTCTAAATTCTGAGCTCCTAAAAAATTAATATTCTATGAAAAACTGAAAGCAGAAACATAGAGGGGAAACAGAGAGGTGGCAGACAGCAAAAGTGGCATATAGAAACAAGATAGCAATGGTGGAAATTTGATGTGGCAATGAGGGGAGTAATAATTACCTTAAACAGTAATGAAAAGAGGCTATTAAAAAGAACATATGTCACAAGAAGGAAATAGAATGGAACCTAGAAAAATTCTTTAGTAGAAGGGCAAATAACAGCACTTTTTAGTCATTATAGATAGCATCACTTGAGTACACAAAAGGCAAATGAGCAGCTGGGCAATTGATGGGGGCATTTTGCAAAATGACAAACAAATTTCAATTGATTTCAGTAGGCTCAGAAGGTATCTTTGTGTTAACTATGTCCATAATTATGTCATTGAGTCATTAATATATTCTCTTCTCACCTTTACCTTGCAGAATCCTTAGTTTCTTTTATGACTCATTTCAAGTGTCTTCTTGTATGGGAAGCCCATTCTGTTAAACTCACTTGCTAATGTTCTCTCCCAGTAATTATTTTGTATCAATTTGTATTTATTTCTCTGTGGATGAGAAGTAGATCCCCCACCCACCCAAATAGAACATGAACTCTGAAACAAGGATGGTTTCATTTTTATCTTTGCATCCGATGGCATATTCATTGGCATATAGTATGTGCTTAATAAGTATTTATTGAATGAATTGATAAATGGAGGAATATTAAGTTATATTTATGTTGTATTAACTTAGGCGGAGGAATGTGTATGGCATTTTAAGAATGACAATCCACTAAAAGGTTAAAGTTTAATCATTTAAGTAATTTGGAAAATCCCCAAATATGGTAATATAGGCTGCTTTTAAAAATGACTCTGTGTGTGTGTGTGTGTGTGTGTGTGTGTGTGTGTGTGTGTGTGTGTGTGTGTGTGTGTGTTGGGGATGGTGGAGATATAAAACTTGCTACTTAATATGTTTAGGCAATTCTCCGTGCTGAAAAGGAAATGCAGAGGTACAAAGAGTTTTAATGACTTGCCTAGGGTCACATAGATAATATATTTCAGAGGTAGAATGCATTCCTGACTTGAAGGCCACCTATCTATTCATTATGTTGTACTTCTTTCCTTCTTTAAAAAACAACAACAAAACCCCTCTTACTATCTGCCTTAGTAGCAATTCTAAGATAGAAGGGCAAGGGCTAGGCAAATAGGGTTAAGTGATTTGCCCAGTGTAACACATCTATGAAGTGTTTGAGGCTGGATTTGAACCCAAGTACTCCCGACTCCAGGTCTGACACTCTATCCACTGAGCCACCTAGATGCCTGGCCATACTCTCTTTGAAGGGAGATAGTACTGTATTTTAAAGCAGAAACCACAAAGAGGAAAGAATAGCAGTTAAGTTGTTGTTGTTATGGTTTTAAATGAAACCTTGAAAGCTGGCTCCTCAGTGGGTGATGTGCTTATTTTGGATTAGTAACCATCATGAGGCACATGATTCAGGTTTTTTTTTCTTACTCTACCATTTTGTGCTTTTAGCACATAGAATGACTCACAACAAAGTCATAGCAAGACAGATGTTTCAATTTTCTTTTTTCAGGGAAATGAGATGTTTCTGCATTTGCTACATTGGGACAGCACCTTAGAGTTACACGCTTAAATGATGTAACATTGCCTTATAAAATCACAAGTGCTACACTTTAACTAACAATAGTTGGAAAGAATTAGCGATTAAATGTTTAAGAGCAATTCACTGGAGAAGAGCTCAATAGTCAGCTACGCTCCTTAGATGGGAAGAATGGAAAAGCAACTGTTCCAAAAAGACTTTTTGTGCAAAAATGTATATTGAATTTAAGCATCTTGAGTACAATCAGAATTAATTGGATGAATAAGGTTAAGGTTCCCAGCATGATGCCTTCCAAATGGTTCTATATTTCATTGACTCCATGATCTCATAGATTTGAGTCCTACCTCCAAAAGTATAGGTTGCAATTATACTATTGCCCTTCATCCTGTTTCATCCTGTGCAATTCTTATCCATGACCTCCTCTAAGTCCTCGTCAGGTTTACCCAATGATACTGAGGCCTTTATCTGGTTTTCTTGAAGTTACATGGTATAAATGGAGTGATCAATTATCTATTGGTTATCTCTTGCTTTTACCACCTATTGCAAATAATGATTCTAAGAGTTTGAATAAATATGTAAACTATACTGTAACTGATACTGGAATTTAAACCCAGTTTGACCAGGCAGGTGCTATCAGAATTTTTCCTTAAAATATGCTGCCATGAGAAAATATTATAGCTAGAGAAACATCTCATATGGGTCATCAAATGTAGCATACTATTCTGTGGTTAAGAAGTGTTTACTGGTTTATAATCTTATATCTGAGAGGAAATATATGCATATGTATATACATATGGAGATTTGAATATGTGTGTATATATGGCAATCTATAAGTGACCTTGAAAAGAAATAGATTCTAAGAAAGAACTAATTAGCATGATTTTATAAAGAAGAAATCTTTTCAAAATCACCTAATACCTTCCCATGTCAAGATGACAGTTCTGATTGATTGAGGAATGAAGACAAGATATATTATAGCTTAAATTTATCAAGACATTTAGTTTTGTCTCACATAACACAGTCATCAATAAAATGGAAAAATGTAGTATATTCTATTGAAAGATAATGTGAAGATATAGGTAAAAGATAATGATAAAATAGTTGCTCTTGATGGATCAGAGTTAATGCTAAAGCATAAAATATATGCTCACCACAATTTGGGTTTAATATAAGAATTTCCAGAGTGATAAAAAATGGTTAGACATGATGTGCATTTTTATGTAGAAACTTTTCTGAAGATTTTAAATTATATTAAACTATATGAATCTTTATGGGTTTATTAAAGGGTTATCCTTATGAAGGAAAAGAATGTATGGTCCATAGGAGTGGGGAACACTGGATTTGGAAACAGAGGACCTTGATAAAATATCTTCTTTCTACTTGTATGACCTTTTATAAGTCATTAAAATTCTATAAATCTCAGCATCCTTACAATTAGAGATTTTAACTAGATGATTTCTAAGTTCCTTCTGGTTACAAATCTATGATCTTATAACATATTAAAATAGCACTTGGGATAATGTTTTGGTCCAAGAGTTTATGAATGTAAATGAGAAAACAACTTTAAAAATCTGTTATCACTTACATAGTCAATATCTGAAGTGAGGCAAGAACAACTAATGAATTAATAAATTATACATGAGTTTTACCTTGTATTTATAAGGCCAATAGTCTGTTTAACTAATGTCTTTTGACTTGACTGAGTTATTTGGAAATGAAAATATATTTGCTGAGCTTTCTTCTCTGATATTAGACATAAGGACCATGAAATTTAAACCCACTTATAAAATGTAAACATATTTTCATTTACCATTTAATTAAATTGAATTGAATTTCACTTCAGTAAAAGAGTATTGAATTTGGACTCAAAAGACCAAGTTTTAAGTTATAGCTTTGCTGCTTACTAACTAAATGAACTTAAGCAAGTTACTAAGCCTCAGTTTCTTAATCTGAAAAATGAGGATTAATTAATGCACCTATCTTACATGGATAAGGCTTAAATGGGATGCCCATGGAATTATTAAAAAAAAATTTTAAGCACAAAGCACTTTGTAAATGCAAATCATCTTTACTGTTTGTATATGATGTATAAAGTTAAATTTCTGTGGGTAGTTCATTATTATATATATCAGAATTAATTGTATGAACAAAGTTGAGGTTCACAGAATGATGCCTTACAGATATTTGTCCAAGAAATATGTCTATCAATGGATGGAACAGCTCTATGGTTTACTGATTTAAATCTATATTGTTCTGGATAATAAGTATTCCTTACTTTGTTTTCATGTATTAATAATTCTTTTGAGTTTTAATGGTTACCTGATATCAGTGTCAGGTACAAAGCAGAACATCCCTGAGAAGGACCTAATCTTCTATAGGAAAATCTTTGATTTGGACTCTACAATGTATAGCAAAATGTAGATTTTTTGGCAAGCATATAGCTCTCCAATTTATATTTCATTTAATGTTAGTAATCAGAGGCCTGCCAAATAAGACTTATATCTTTCAAGGTATCTGGTATGATTTTGACACATTCATGGGAGATTCCTGGTTAAAAATGAGCCCTCCATGGAGATATTTCATTCTACTAAATCAAAAATTTTCTTATAGCAGGACACAGGTAAAATAGTTTCCTATGTAGAGGAGAGGATTTGTAACTATATAGTATAACTAAATGAATGTTAATATTAAAAATTCTTGGCTTCTGTTGAATTCCATCTTGGGAACTTGGGATCATAAAAATAAAAAAAAAAAACATTCCAAATCTTTCTCCTCTATATGGAAATCTATTTTACCTGTTGTGTCCTGTCTATAAGAAAACTTGATTTAGTTGAACAAATAACATGTCTCCGCACCAGCTATTTCATTACTCCACTCTCTTTTTTCAGTTTTCCTTTGTATGTGATCTTCCCCATTAGATATAAGCTTCTTGAGACCAGAGCCAGTATTTTTTTAAAAACTCATATGTGTAACTCCAGCTTTTAGCCCAGTACATGGCACATAGTAGGTGCTTAATAAATGTTTATTGACCAGCTAGAAGTAGTGAAACTTCTGGAAAGCATTATGGTATATGAAGAAAGAAGATTCAAAGACAATCATACATGGTTCTGGCCCATCATCAAAATACTGCCTCCTCAGTTTTGGCAAATATACTGCTAAAACAATTTAAATAACTATAAAAATGTATTATTTATCCTAGCTGAAGTTATACAGAAAGTCAGATGTAGAGTCATATTTATTGAAAAGTGTAGGATATTAGCATCCACTCAGTTCTTGGATACTGTTCTTTCTGACTCTTCATAATCATCTCTAGCTATCCCCTTTGTTTACCCCAACCCATCCACCTGTACTGATCTGTGTTTTTGACAGTATTGATTAGACTTGGAGCTGATTTTTGTTTATAAATAGGAAATAAACTCTACAATGTAGTTAGTAAGAGATTTCTGTTCTCAAAGATGTTATTGCTGTAAATGACTTGACAGGTTCTTGTAACTTTTACCTCCCATTGAAAGTACATTTCTGTTTTTCTTCTCTATAACCATCCTCTGTAGTTGTTAAGTGTGTCTAGCTCTATCTTTCCAAACTTCTTTTAACAGGATAAAAACTATTTATTCTATAAAAGGGAAAGTAGAGTGAAATGTAGGGTCCTATCTCAATCTGATTAAATGGGGACTATTCTAGTCAAAATTTTGAATCTTGGTAGAAAACAATTTGCCTGACAGAATTAGGACCAGGTGAAAGAAATAAAGGTTAAGCAATGAAATAGGAGCTGCAACAGAAAAGAATAAGGGAGGATGAAGCAGGATAAGAAATAATTGCAGTACATTTTATTAAAGCATAAAAATAAAATGAACAAATTGATTCACAGATAGTGTTAGGCTCATTGCTAGACTGGCAAAGGAAGTGGAGGAAAACACATTGAAAATATTATTTTTATTATTTTAATAATTTATGTAGGAATCTCAATAACAGGAGCTGCAATCTGTTAGCCAGAAGCAATTGCCAGCTGGTGTCATCATGGAGCAACCATAGTAGGATAGAGGCACACATGCTTTTCCTTTCTACCTGAACAAGATTCAGTTTTAGAAGGTTTATATTGCTTTTACCTTAATTTGGTCTTTCAAGAGAGAAAGTCTGTTTATTACCATGATATTAGAACTCTGATCAGGGTTCAGGCCATTCTACAGCTATAAGAGTAAGACCACAGCTGTGAATGACTATCTTAGCTATATAAATAAAGGGGGGGGGGCTCAAATAACTTGGACAATTACCTGAATTAAGTATGTAATTTTGTTGATTTTGTGCTTTATTTTAATTGTCCAGACTTGCCCTAGCTCTGTATACTTCCACTGGATTATTACACTGATGAAAGCAAAGCAAAATGTAGAAAAAGTATTATTTTCATTTGTCGATACTGTAATATTTTGGGAGGCAATACAGCTTTTCTAATTGACCTAGTCAAGTTTTTTTTTCTATCCACATATTCCTCAAATCTCATCTCTTAACTAAATATGTATTATATTTGTCTTTTGAAAATGAATTAGCTAATGGTATCAGCTAATAGTATTGCTCTTATAGTATTATTAATAATAGCATTATAGTGTTAGTAGCTATATAGCTACTTGTTAATATAATAAAAGCATTATAATAGTATTATTAGTATTAATAATAGTATTAATATAGTATTATTAAATATTATTATTAGTGCCCCTTAGGATTAATACTAGCGTTTCTTTATTTGCAGGCCAGTATGCTGACATGACTGAACTAGTAATTTAGAACCTGATTTCCTCCTTATCTTTGATAGTCCATTGACTGAGTCACCAGGGCAAAAAGGGGCTATTTTAAAGTTGTTCTACTATGACCTTGTCTTCCTGTCTTTTGACTCAAATGACTTCAGGAGTTGAGAGGTCAGGAGGTATGGGGGTTCTGTTGGTCTTTGCTAAGTGAATACTTGGGTTGGGGTTTGTTTGTTTATTTAGCACAACCATTTGAATTTGTTTTGAAGTAGTAACTTAGAGTAGTAAAGTGGTACACAAAGGAACTTGACCATAATACCCAGATTCTAGGCTTGAATCTACTACTTTAATGTGTGATAGACAAACTACAGAATTTTTTATATGTATTTCTTTAATTCTGCACTATGGTACCTAAGGGGGAGTGTAAAATTATATTATGTCTCTAATAATAAAAATATTATATTTTATGAGGTTTATTAAGGATCATTAGAAATCAAGGAATAAAGAAGATACAAAATAAAAACAACGTGCTCATGGCTGATTAGCCCATTTAAAATCCCCACACTTAGTTTACCACTATACTTGCTACATCATTGTAAAGAAAGAGAGCATGGGAGGCATTACTGCCAGTTAAATACCAATTGTGATCTTGCCAATGTGGAGACTCAGGAGAGATTATAGGGAATTCTGGGAAATACCAAGGACTTCTGGGGATTGAAGTCTAGAATTAAAAATCTCCATTTATACAGGAGCTGGTGTGATGGAGTGTCAAAAATACTTGTTTAGCAGTCAGAAGACCTGATTTCTATTCTTAGATATGCTACTAATTCCCATATACATTAGGGAAAGTATATGGAACTCAGTTTCTTCTTCTGTTAAATGAAGACTTTAAGCTCTGACATTTTAAGATTTGCCCAATATTTGTTTTTTTCTATGTCCCAAGTTAATAGTAAGGAAATCAAACCAAGGATTTGGAAAGGTTTTGTGCTCTAAATATCATGACTAAAACCAAGGATAAGCATTAAAGGCATAATTTTCCAATATTAAAATTTGCATTTTTATATGCTAATTGACTTTCTAAGGTCTCAATTATACATTCATTTTTTTTACCTATTGCAGTATTAAATGATGAATTTTTCCAATCAAGTGATATAGAAGTTTGTTACATTACAATCTGACAGAAGCAAAGATATGGTTAATAATATGTACTTAGGAAATGCTGTTGTGTTTCAATGAGTTTTTGTTCCATCAATTTCTTGCTTTGGAGAGTGCTGCAATGTGATCAACAGGATTTTATGGATAAATGAGAAAAAAATATCAAAGCAAACAAGCTACTAGGAGCTAATTCATCTTGTCAAACACTTTTGCTATTAATATTGCTTTAGAGTCCTGGTCAGTTTTATGATTGTCTATATAGTTGAAGATATAGGAAGGGCAACAGGGCAAAAGAAATTTTATATGACAGATCACACCCAACTAGGACAATGAATAAACTTACTTTCAATCAAAGCTTACTTTAAACATATTCCAAAGGGTTCTACTCCTGCCATAGGACTAAGATACATATTATGAAAGAATTATGAAATATACATCATTATTAAAAAAACTATGGTATGGGGATAAATATAACAATCCAGGAACATGTGAGGATTATAAATGCAGCTTGTGCTATTGTAGCTCCTGGAATTTAAAGAAGTCAGACTAGGTTCTTGTGATGGTGTGAGGTTGTATGTACAACCTGGCTGGCTGAATGGGAGTACATAAAAAAGGTGATGCTGGAATCATACCTCTCATTCCTCACTGCATTAAAAATCATCCTCTATTTCAACTTCAAGGTCAGAATAAGGAATGTAAATGTGGACGACTAAGGGTATTTTAAAATTTAATTTAATGACAGTGTATTTTGTCCAATTTTGATGAAGTGTAAGACAGTAAATGCTTAACTCCATGAGGATTCATTAATATGTACTTTATACAATAAACTCCTTGCTTTATGCTTAGGAGATATAAAGACACATAAGACATGATCCCTGCCCCTCAGCATAGGTGATAAGACACAGTATAATATGACCAATTTGTAAGAAAACTTGAATGATATCTCCTGGAATTCCTTCATTTCTTAGACTAGTAAACTAAGAACCAGATAAGTTAATTTGACTTGTCCAAGGTGACAGAACTAGTAAGTAGTAGAACGTAGAGTTGAACCCAGGTCCACAGACACTGAATGGAGCACTCTTTCCACTGTACCATTGTTTGTCCTAATACAAAGCCTTTGATTAAAAAAAAGAGAGAGAGAGAGAGAGAGAGAGAGAATTATTGAAGTCAGAGGCTGACTCACCTAATGCAATTAAATCTATATTCTTAACTATTTTCTGAAATTAAAAAAAAAAAGATGAACAGCAGGTTAGCACAACAACAAAGAGGTTTAGCCTATAATAAATTTGAAAGGAGAATGTAAGTTCTTGGAAGACAAAAATGATGTCTAGCATAGTATACACATCCCTTACAACTCATAGCACAGCATCTTTGCACATAGTATATACTTAGGGAAAAAGTGTTTTTAGCAGAGTGAATTAAATGACCACTGATATCCAGTTCTAAAGATTCTAAGATACTGGGTTTGACTGTGCTGGCTACACCAAAGAGTATAAAGACCGGGTGTAGGAAGCAAATTAAAATTTTAACATCAAAGTCAGATTTTCTTTGTGGGCAAGTAGCCAAACTCTAGAGATAAAAACAAAAAAAATTCTCTTGGTAAGTTTCCATTGCGGAGAAGAACCCAGCCAACACCTGGACTGATGGTGAGTGCACTGTCTCCTCCATTTGGAGTCTGCCGCAAACAAGTCATGCTGGTGGGTGTTCAGGTGGGTATCCGATTCGACAAATAAAACTGGTCAGATTTGTATTTGTGCTTACAGGAAAAAGAAGCTGCGTATTTAATTAAGATGTCTTTAATTAATGTCCCTAACATTTGCGCAAGGTTCCTCACTACTCCACCTCTTAATCTTCAAACCCCCTTTCAGGGTCCAGGGTCTTTCTTTACTCTTTACTCTCTAGGAACAGCTAAAAACCAACACAGACTTGGACTCCTCCCCTGGAAACTCCTCCAGGGCCGGGGAATGACTTGGCGCATGCTCCGTACCTTGGGCAGGTTTTTGCTGCGGGTAGGAGGACTCCTTGTCACACCGGCTGGTGGGTAGCGGTGGTGCCAGCCTTTCGCGAGCGCGCGCGCGCTCGCGCTTGTGTGTCTGGCTGACAGACCTGAAGCAGCAGTGGGACTTCTCTGAAGAGGCGGTGCATAGACTCGCCTGAGGCTCCTTTCTCTCCTCTCTCTCCCTGTAAGGGCTCATCTGCAAACTTGCATGGGGGGCTGGCAGCTTAAAGCCAGTCAGTACGCAGCTTGGGGCTTTCTTTGCCCCAAGGCTCCCCAGAGTGGGAGGGTGCCCGGGTGCTGCTGGTGGTGGGTTAGAGCAGGGGCTAGGGCGGGCGGGGCACTGTGAGGGGCCAGGGGCCGAAGCTCCTCCTTCTCTTTCCTGGTACCAAGGCTTTCTCCTGAAGATCACGAAGCCTCTGGGTGTGGGTCGAAGCACTGGTTTCCAGCTACCGGAGGGGAAGGTTCAGAACCCAAGATGAGCTAGTAAGTGCTTAAGAATCCGCGGCAGACTGGCTCCCAGAGGCTCATTCCTAGTCTGAGAGACGCCTGATATCTCTCTCCTCTGGCTAGGGGAAGGATTAACGGCTCTTGGAGTACAGGGTAGAGTAGAGGGAGAGTCCTTTTTGAGCTCTGGAACAGTCTTCGCGCAGCCGCCACCCCTTAGTGCCGGGAACGGGCACCTTATCTTCGCCCTCCTCTTTCCTCTCTTCCTCCTCCGCAGCGGTGGGCTAGGGGACCCAGGTTCTTTTTTCTACCTCCCATTAGCCCTGCGGGAGCTAGCAGCAGTAATCCATCGGAGCGCCAGAGTGCAACCAGCCCTCCAGACACCTTTACGGGGGTCCCGCCTGCCCGGTCACAGGGGGATGGAGGTGCAGCGGGCTCCGAACCGCAGCCTCCAGTCCAAACTTCTGCGCCGGTTTTCAGTGCAGCAGCTGTCGTCGCCGCCGCCGCCGCCGCCGCAGCCGATTCGCCTTCTGGCCTGAGAGCAGGACCATGGATGAGAGGTTCAACAAGTGGCTGCTCACGCCGGTGCTCACGCTCCTATTTCTCATCATCATGTACCAGTACGTGTCCCCCACCTGTACCAACTCCTGCACCAACTTCGGGGACAAGTTCCGCGCTGGGGAGTCAGTCCAGGCTGCAGCCGCCCCAGTGGGTCCCCGAGAGGACCAGCAGCAACCACTGCTCCGGGACCAGGAAGCGGAGATTCCGGGGGCACCGGCGGCACAGCTCTCCGGACCTGTGCAGGAGGCAGACGTGGATTTCGAGGAGTTGGAAGAGGAGGAGGAAGAACAGGACCGAGAGTCCCCGGACAATGGCTCTTTGCCCAAATTCGTGCCACGATTCAACTTCTCCGTGAAGGACCTGACTCGTTTCGTGGATTTCAACATCAAAGGGAGGGATGTGATAGTCTTCTTACACATCCAGAAGACTGGGGGCACGACTTTCGGGCGGCACCTAGTGAAGAATATTAGGCTGGAGCAGCCCTGCAACTGTAAGCCCGGGCAGAAAAAATGCACCTGCCACCGACCCGGCAAAAAGGAGACATGGTTATTCTCGCGCTTCTCCACGGGCTGGAGCTGTGGGCTGCATGCCGACTGGACAGAGCTCACCAACTGTGTGCCGGCCATCATGGAGAAGAAGGACTGCCCTCGCAACCACAGTCGCACCAGGTACAGTCACTCTCTTTTGTACATTTCCCTCTTCCCCACATCATGATTTTCCTTGCCTTTTCTTTTCTCTGATTTCTCGGACACAGGGCAGTTCCACTTCAGCTCTTGTGTTGGACCAAAGTAGCTCTTAACTCTTGGGGTTAGGGTTATAGGAGGAGGTAAGAAGTAATCTCTGGCTGCTCCTCTGGTTTTGAACTCAACCCTTACTCCACCCTCTTCCTCCCCCATATCTGAATATATTTGTGTTACTTATGGGCTGTTTGGTTCAGATGTGAAGGGATAGATTAAGAGACAATTGCTATCTTATGTATAATTCCAAGTCAGTCAATAAAGCAAATGAATGGGCAAAGGTGAGAAGATGATTCTGATGACCTGTTATTGTGTGTGTGTGTGTGTGTGTGTGTGTGTGTGTGTGTGTGTGTGTGTGTGTAAATTTAGAGTGGGCAAACTGTTCTTTAGCTGTGCTAATAATCCGCATGCTAGATGTCCCAGGCTGGAAAAGAAAAAAAGAAAGAAAGAAAGAAAGAAAGAAAGAAAATACTTCTACTACATTAAGTGACTTGCAACCATTGCGGCAAAAGACTCTCTTGAGATTGCTTTCAGAAGAGAAATTCAAACCCTTGCTCTTCCTTGACAGACTCTGAGGGTTGAGCTAGTCCAAACTATGCTACCTCTTAGCAAGAATTTTTGCATTTGTTTATGCATATTAAACAAATATTTATGAGCACCCATTCTGTGCCTGCCACTGTGCTAAGTGACTCCTGGGACATGGATGAGTAGCACTTACTTTTTCTTCCAATGTATAAATGATTAATATGATTTTTAAAAAAAGCATACTGCTGGATACTTAGTAATTGGGAATTAGGAAACTTATGTTTGAATAGCCAATGAAAATGCTTACTCTGTTGCCATTCTTTGAGAAGAGAATGGGCAAAGATTTTGGGTTGATACTTTTTCTGCCTAGTAAATTTTAATATTGTTCTCACCTCTCTTTCTTCTGTAAAATGAAGCATTATTTGAAAGAAGTTTCTGTGTTTTAACCCCAATGTTTCTAGACATTTTTGTGGTCAAGAACTGAACATTTAAAAGCTTATTCTTAATTTGTTTATAGCAGATGGTACCTCCCCCCCCCCCCCCCCTTCCTCATTTGACACTTACAGAAAACCTTTAGTAGCTAGCTGGAAGCTACCCAGCTTTAGGAATTCAGCACCACTGGAGCATCTAATTCTACCTCATTCCTCTGAGAATGAACATAATTTCATTATGGGAATTTTACCGTGGCAGTTTTTCAAGGACTTTGTTTCGCCTATTTAAAAAAAAGGTCTTTGTCAGAATAAGAAATGACTTGAAATTTGAAATGAAGGTCATAGGATACTGGCTACTTCTTGCTTAGTGCATTTACTAAATCTTTTAACAAAGATTTGTGGTTGTATATGGTATTAAACGGTCACACTCATACTTTCAAGCTTTACTTCTCCATAAATTATTACTTCACAGCATGATAATATGCTGACTTTGTTTATTCAAATCTTTGTTAGTTTTTTAAAGTTCCTTGCCTTGACATTCATCTTCCTATGACCTTTGCTCTCTTTAACGTTTTTAGAATTAATATTGTGTCAAATCTAAATTTTTCTTCCTCTCTTTTCAGCAATACTTTTCAGCATAGTACTCAAACATCTTCAAAAGGACATAGTTTTTGTGTGGGAAGGGACCTTTGACATCATCCATTTTAACTGCCTTGTTTTAGAGTTTAAAAAAAAAAAGGAGCACTGGGTTTAAGTTAGGTGACATGCCCAAGGCCAATGGATAGCAAGAGGAATAGCAGGCATTCAAATCCAGATCCAGCCTCCTTACACTGAACAATGCAAGGATAGGAAGAAATCTCCATTAGATCTGAGAATTTTGACTTTATGTTTAACTGTGAAATGGTGCTGACTGTTGGAAGTAGTAAATGCCACATAGTGAACTACTTACTACAAATAGCACACTCTTCTTTCTACACAAAATGCTCCATTTCTCTAATTCTTGGCTGAGATTTTCACATGTATAACACAAAATTTTCCCAATACATGATTTTTATTGAGCATTCAAACTATTTTGTTTGTACTAGTCATTCACAATGAACATATATTCTCCCCTGAATTACAGGTTATTAGGCACTGATCACCCTGCTCGAGCTTTCCCATTGTTTTATGATCTTTATAATGTTATTTTCTATCCCACTTTTTATGGTACCCTGGGGGTATTCCAATTTCTTATTTAGGTAATATGGGAAAAGATTGTTCTGTTTTATTTGAGAAGCACTGTATTAAGGGACTAGGAGAGAGTAGCTGCTGAGGTTGATAGTGGAAGCTGCAAAATTGTGACTGTCTAGGGTAGTGTAGATATAATTATTTACCAGCCTTTGCAGTATCTATACATAGTTTTCTATGCTCTACTGGATTATCCTCAATAATGGAGGATGCACAATCATCTATAATAGAAAATGGCA
Source organism: Monodelphis domestica (assembly GCF_027887165.1). NCBI lineage: Eukaryota > Metazoa > Chordata > Mammalia > Didelphimorphia > Didelphidae > Monodelphis > Monodelphis domestica. Next base: position 161,150,390 of record NC_077234.1, read on the forward strand.
GATAATCAGTTTCTATATGGGGAACAGGATAATTGTTTTTACTTGACAAACTGTCAGGACTGGCCTGAGGCAAAATTATGAATTAGATGGAGTTATTATTCAGATGCCCCCATTCTGTGTCACTTTATCCCCTCCCCATAACCCCCCTCCCCAAGCAAGAATACACTACCTTATTCTAACTATTCTCCACTTGACTTGCTTATAGGAAGGCATCTGGTAAGGTCATTCAGGCTAAGCTTTAAGTGACTGATAGTTTCCTTTTACTCCTCCCATGCATATATGGTCTTTAAACATGCTTTAAAATGTTAAATGTGGAATTTCAGAAAATATTCAGGGGATTAGGGAGTTACTTGATAAGGAAGGAGAGGGCAGGATTGCTTTCCCAGTGCCTCAGGAAGCATAATACATAGAAGATTGCTTATTGTGGTAAGGAGGCCAGCCTTGATGAACAGTCAGAATAGTAGTAAGAATAGCTGAGAAGAATAGTAATTAGCTCTTTAAAAGAAGATAATATTATTTGCCCTTACTTTTAGGTCAGAAAAGCCTGTCCTATACCTTAAACCCCACCTACATGTGACCTAAACAGACTTGGAGGGGCTGGGAAATAGAGAATATAGTTGGAGTGAATAAAGCTAGTCCTGCAGGGTAACCTGGGGAAATGTGTACTATTGGACTTTAGAAACTGTTTCTGATAATGTAAATGTTAATACCTACACTGGGAGAGAAATATCATCTTTCACAAATGTGTCAAATGTTCCAGTATTGTTTCTGTCCTATTATAGTAGGACTCAACTAGATAGAAGTGGTGGGGAAATCGGTCTGAATATGGTAACTGCATGTTGCCTTCCTTATTTAGACTAATCAATATGAAAGTAGTTTAAATTGCCTTCTAGATCATGTTATTGTTGTTTTGCTCCTCCAAATATTTTTAACCTTTTATCCCATTACTGTTGATTTCTGCCCATTATCTTTTAATCTGATGACCTGTTAAGTTGTAGACTCCTTGAGGTCAGGGAACTTTTGCCTTTCTTCATGTGCCCATTGCTTCATATATTACTTGGCACAGAGTATGTGCTTAATTTATGCTTGTGGACTTGTCTTGGTCATAATGTCTCTCACTCTGAATATTTTCACTGTACTATCATATTGTATTTTTGATCTCCATCTGTAGTAATATATTTTAGTTAGTTCTTTTTTCTGATTCTATGCAACACATTTGGCATTTTTGGGACTTGCATACTTTGATATATGTGTGAAGCAAGTTATATTATGCTGTCTTTTTTCTTTACTGGTACTTGTTTCCCCTTAGTTTTCTCCTAAATATCTGGGCCTACAATTCCTTTTTTCTACTTTTAAGGAGGTATACATTCATCAGTATAAAATGTATATCAGTATATAATAATGACTACACATTCCTCAGTGAATTGCTATATGATTTGAATGATATAATATATGTGATATGCTTTACAAACTTTAAAGTACTCTGTGTCAGTAATAGAGCTGTTAATGTTATTAAGAATGTAGGCCTTCTGTTTTGCCCCTTCCTTTTTTTGTGTGTCAAGTTATTCCTTGCTATATTTTCTTTATTTCTATTTTTTACTTTTCCTTTAGTTTTGACCTATGACTATTAATTAAATTTTGCAGAATAGTTTTGCCTTTTGTCACCTAAATTAGGGAATAGATGATGATAGTTTGGCCCTTGGGCTATTGTTCCACATAGTCTGTCCCAGTGTTAACCTTTTATTTTGAAAGAATGCATGGAGATCCTTTTTTTTTTTTTTTAGTATTTTTTCCTTTTATTTTTCTTTCACTTCAGTAAGTATATACTTAAATGCAAGATGCTGAGGATACAAAAGCAAAAGTGAAGCAGCTCTCAGGAAGCTTACATTCTGCTGGAGGTACATCATGTACATAGAGAAGTGAGTACCACACCAGGTAACTTGAGATGGGTGAGAATATTAATAACTTGGGGTCAGGAAAGGGGCATTGCAGAGGTGTTATCTGAGTTGAGGACTGAAAGAAACTCAGATTTTAAGAGATGGAGATCCTTTTTACAGAACAGAGATAATAATAAGTGAAATAGGAGATTTCTTTACTTTGAGGACATCAGAGTATTTATTTGTTATGAAATCTTATTTGAATTCCCTGCTTTTGTTTTGTCTTGTTTCTGTGGGATTTTCAGCTCAAACAGACCTTATAGATCATCTAATCTAACCTGCTTCTTTTATAGATGAAGAAATTGAGGTCCAGAAAGACTGTCAGTAGCCCGTGGTTATATAGCTAGCAAAAAACAGAGTTGAATTTCTTAATAATAACAGAAATTTAAAGAGTATGATAAAATTTTTTTAAGCATTTTACAAATAATGTCTCATTCAAACCATATAGCAAAACTCATTGAAACAGGTATTATCAGTTTTAGATATATATAATATAATAATTAAAATATATAATTGCATATATGCAGATATTACCAGTTTTATTATATAGTGATATATGATATATATTATATACTGACATTAGTGTAGAATACCTGCCTCTCTCTCTATATATATATATTCATCAACATTATTATATGCTGATAATACTTGCCTCAACTTGCCTCAATGAGTTGCTATATGGTTTGAATGAGATTTTATATATGTTTATATATATATATATATGTATATATATATATATATGATGCTTTGCAAACTTTAAAGTACTTTGTGTCAGTCATGGAGAATAGAATTTACAATCCAATTGAACCATATAACAACTTATTTATGCAGACATTATCAATATTATATATATAAATATATAATAATTACTGCTTCAGTTAGTTGTTGTATGGTTCAAAAGCTTGCAAAGTAACAGTTCTCTATCCATTATATTATCTTGCTTCTTGGAGTCTTTCTGATCCTTGATTAAGGGGCTAATTCCTTTAGTTGTTGCAATACTTTATATTTCAGCTATAATTTCTTTTCCCTACTATGGAAAATATAGTAGGTCAGGTTGCCAAGGCATAAAGTTGTTCAGTCATTTTGACCAGAGGCAGACTTACTACTTGAAAAATTAAGTCATGTTTTCATAGAATCAGTACTGCATCAAAGTTATTATAAGTTTTGCATATGAGATACTTAATAAATGTTTATTGGATTGTATAACTTCAATTTAGTTATAGCCTTGAGAACTAATTTGTTCCAGGAGAAAATAAATCAATGTATTTCTCATAAATAGTATTTTCCGAAGTGTTTTGTGGATTCCTTCAATTTGAAAAGTGATTCTTTGCCCAAATTTTAATGTAGCAATATTTCTTGAGTATAGGCTTGAAGAGTAGTAGGAAAAGCATGATAGATGTTTCAATGAGTCTCAGGGATGATGTCATAGGGAAAAGTAGCACCTCCGCTCTGTAGCAAATGTTTTCTATTGCTGACTCTTATATTATCTCACTTCATGGAATCAACTGACAGTCTTTCAACAACCTTGTGAGGTAGACATTGTAAGGTGCTGTTATCTCCATCTTATACATAAGGAAAATGAGGCTCCAAGAGGTTAAATGACTTCCCTAAGGTAGCATAACCAATAAAAGAGAGTGCCATATTTTTTTATTCTTGACCTGGGTTCTATCCATTGCAGTCTTTCTGACCCTTTGTGATTTCATACATAAGATCATAGAAATGATAGGATTGAAAATGTCTTCAGAAATTCCATTCATCCCTTTGCCTTTAGGTCTGCCTAAGCTGTTCTAGACAGATGAGTACCTTTCCCATTTTGAAAATACTTTAAGAATGGAAAAAATCTATGTGGATAATGCTTTTTGTTGTGATCCACTGATACAGTGTGAGGGCTTTTGTGAATATATGGTAAATGGGCTTTTGTGAATATATGGTAAATGTCAATGAATGAAAAAGCCTTCTTTTCAAAGATAATTTTTCACCCTGAGGAGCTCTGACTTAGAAAATTATTCACTCAAAGCACAATTCCAGATCAAAGTCTAACTGGCCCTTAGGGTGGAGGCTCTGTTAGTTCTAGGTCAGCTCCTTAGCAAATGTAGCATTCTAGAATATTCTTGAGTAAAGAAGAATTCTGGTTACTACTGCTCTGAAAGACTTCTCCCCCTTTGTTAAAGAGATTGCTTTTCAACAGAGGGAAGCAATTTTCAAGCTGTTACTACATTCTTATTCAAGCTTCTGAGTTTCATAAATCTTTGAATTTAGGAATAAGAGGCTACTAAGAACAAATCATGGCAGACTAACCTCCTTTCCTTGTCTGGTTTGGTAGGCTGATAGAGCAAGGAATATTGTCATATATTCTAATTGCTATGCCTCCCATACATAGATTTGATAAGCATGCCTTCATTTTTTATCCAAGTCATTTATAAAATTAACAATTTTTGGCATTGTTGTTCAGCTCTAAATTTGTTTAACTTATACTATCATCCAGAAAAGTATTTTACAAAGCCTCCCATGAAATCTTCAAAGATAAGATCAAGATTTGTGGACTGGGTGAAAGTATATTCAGGTGAATTTTCACCTCCTTAAACAGTTCCAAATGAATGTTGGGTAATAGATTGAAATCCCTAGCAATAAGAGAAGGGGCTTTTTCCCCCTTATCACTGATTTTTATCAATGATTTAGGTGTAGACATTCATTCAACAAGGCCTTTTTGTTTTTTAAAGAACTTCCTTCATGCCAAGAAATGTGCTAGGTTCCTGGGACACAAAAACAAAATAAAGCCTTCAAGTAGTTTATATTCTGGGAATGGAAGAGTTGGGAGGGTAGGGAAGGAAACAGGAATACTAAAGTTACATATATAAAATAGAGATAAAATAGATAAAAAATAATTGTAACGAGGACAGTCAAGATTGGCTTCCTATTGGAGCTGTTTTAAAGGAATCTAGGGAGTCTACAAAGCAGAATTAAGAGATAGTGCATCCTAAACATCAAAGACAACCTGTGCAGGAAGACATAGGGTCTGGATATCAAATGTTGTATTGGGGGACAACAAACACACTAGTTTTGTCAGAAGGTAGAGTTCATGAAAGGGACAAATAAGCAATAAGCCTTCAAATGGAAAGTTTGATAAGGGCTTTGCAAGTTAAATAGAAATGTTTATGCTTTATTCTAGAGGCAAGAGGGAAGTATTAGACTTTCATCAATAGGGAGTGGCAGAAGTCAAACTTATCAAATCTATTTGCAAAAGAGATAGGGGTAATGAGTTAGAAAGTAGTTTATATTATATATCATCTGATCCTCACAACAGTTTTGTGAGCTGTGTGCTATTAGTATCCTCATTTTACAGATTAGGTAACTTTATTTTGGAGAGATTAAATAGCTTGCCAAGATCACATTGCTACTGAGTGTCTGAGGTAGCATTCAAACTCAGGTTTTTCTAATGCTAAGTCTAGCACTATATCTACTATCCTAGAAACCTCCTGTGACTTCTTTAGTGTGGGGAACTCCTGGATTAGAAAAAGCTATACATGTAGGTTAAACATTCTCTTCAAGTTATAGTGTTATTATTTTTTATAGTTCAATAAAATAATTATTTGTTAGTTTGATTGGTATGGCACTGAGTAAATAAATTAATTGAGGTAGAATTGTTGTTTATATTAGGTCAGCCTTCCCATGAGCAGTTAATATTTTCCCAATTGTCTAGATCTGAATTTATTTGCATGAAAAGTGTCCTGTAATTGTGTTCATGTAATTCCTGTGTTTGCTTTGGCAAGCAGATTCCCAGGTATTTTATAGTGTTTAGAGTGATTTTAAATGGAATTTCTCTCTCTAACTCTTGATTCTGGACTTGTTGGTAATATATAGAAATGCTGATGATTTATGTGAATTTATTTTATATCCTGCAACTTTACTAAAGTTATTTATTATTTCAACTCATTTTTTTAGTTGATTCTGTAGAATTCTCTAAGGATATCATCATGTCATCTGCAAAGAGTAACAGTTTAATTTCCTCATTGCCTACTTTAACTCAAATTATTTTTCTTTCCTTATTGCTAAAGTTAGCATTTCTAACACAATATTAAAATAATAGTTGTGGTAATGGGCATCCTTGCTTCACCTCTGATCTTATCAGGAAGGCTTCTAAGTTATCCTCATTGCAGATACTTGCTGAAGGTTTTAAGTATATACTACTTATCATTTTAAGGAATGACCACTTATTCCTATGCTTTCTAGTGTTTTTAATAGGAATGGGTGTTATATTTCTTTAAAAGGCTTTTTCTGCATCTATTAAGATAATTATATGATTTCTGTTAGTTTGGTTATTAATATGGTCTATTATGCTGATAGTTTTCCTAATATTAAACCAGCCCTGCATTCCTAGTGGAAATCCTACCTGGTCATATTGCTGTATTTTCCTTGCATCTATATTTTTCATTAAAATTTTTGCATCTATAATTTATTAATAAAATTGGCCTATGATTTTTTTTTTCTGTTTTTGTTTTTCCTGGCCAAGGTAACAGTACCATAAGTAGTTTCATAAAAGAATTTGGTACTATTCCTTCTCTATTTATTTTCCCAAATAGTATATGTAGTATTGGGATTCATTGCTTTTTAAATATTTGATATAATTCACTTGTGAATCCATTTGGGGATTTTTTTCTTGATGGCTTGTTCAATTTCTTTTTCTGATATGGGATTCTTTAAGAATTCTAGTTTCTCTTTTGTTAATCTAGACAATTTTTATTTTTGTAAATATTCATCCATTTTGCTTAGATTGTCAGATTTATTGGTATATAATTGTGCAAAATAGCTCCCACTGATTGTTTTAATTTTCTCTTCATTGGTGGTGAGTTCACCCTTTTCATTTTTTGATACTGATTCTTTGATTTTCTTCTTTCCTTTTTTAAACAAATTATCCAACTCTGTCTATTTTATGTTTTTTTTTCATAAACCAACTCCTAGTCTTATATATTAATTCAGTTATTCTCTTAATTTCAATTTTATTAATTTCTGCTTTAATTTTTAGGATTTCTAATTTAGTGTTTAAATGAGTAATTCAACAATTCTTAAATGATCTCTTCTGGATCCATTTTCCAGATAAATTTCCAGTAAGGTTTTTTTTTTTAATTATATTTTTCTTCTCTTGGTTTTGTTTTATTGTTTCTTGATCTTTCATGGAGTCATTAGCTTCTACTTGCTTTCTTCCAATTTTTAAGGAATTATTTTGTTCAGTAAGCTTTTGTACCTCTTTTATTACTTGGCAAATTTTACTTTTTAAGGGGTTCTTTTGTTGAAGGAGTTCAGAGAGTTCTTCTTGAAGAAGATAAAGAAGAGCAGTGTTCATAAATCTCAGTATATGTATATGGGATATAAGAAGACTGGAAAGTCAGGAAGCAAACAGATTATGGAGAACTTTAAAAGCCAAACACAGGATTTTATATTTTATTCTAGAGGCAAGAGAAAACTAATGAAATTGATTGAATGTTGTGGGGATTAACATGGTTAGACTTGGACTTTCCGAAGAACAAATTGACAGCTAAGTGGAAGATAAACTACAATGGGTGAGAAACTGAACCATAAATTATTGAAATAATGTAGATGTGGTGTAATGAGGACCTCATCCTGTATCAGCTAAGTGGCACAATGGATAAAGTCATTGCCCTGTTTTCAGGAAAACCTGAGTTTGAGCCTTATACTTATTTTAGCTATGTGACACTGAGTAATTAATATTAGCTCCTTGAGGGCAGAGGCTATTTTTTTTTTTTAAACCCTTACCTTCCGTCTTGGAGTCAATACTGTGTATTGGCTCCAAGGCAGAAGAGTGGTAAGGGCTAGGCAATGGGGGTCAAGTGACTTGCCCAGGGTCACACAGCTAGGAAGTGGCTGAGGCCGGATTTGAACCTAGGACCTCCCGTCTCTAGGCCTGACTCTCAATCCACTGAGCTACCCAGCTGCCCCCCGCTATTTTGTTTTTATCTGGAAAGCACTATGTGTCAGGCATTGTGCTAAGTACTGGGAATACAAAGAAAGGCCAAAGACAGTTTCTGCTCTCAATGTCCTTGTAAGCTAATGAAGGAGACAACTTGAAAACAGTTATATAGATATAAGTTATATATAGAATAAAATGGAGAGAATCAACAGAGGTAACATACTAGCATTAAAAATGATATTAAAAAAGAATTATAAAAGGCTTCTTGTAAATGGTGGGACTCAAGCTGAGACTTGATGAAAGTCAGAAAATTAGGAGGCAGAGATAAGGAGGGGCAGAATTTCATACATAGGAGAAAGCTAATGAAAATTCTTTGAATTGGAGGATGGAATTCTTCTCTTCAGTGAATTTTTGTACCTAATTTTCCATTTAATCAATTCTATATTTTAAAAAATTCTTCTCCTCAGTGAATTTTAATGCCTCTTTTACCCTTGGGTCAATTTTGTTTTTTAAAGACATGATGTTCTTTAGTATTTATTATGCATCTTTTACTAAGCTGTTGAATCTTTTTAAAAATAATTTTCTTGCAATAAATAAATTCATTTTTCCCATTCCCCCCTTTTTTCTCTTATTTGATTTTAAAGATCCTGTTTGTTCTCTTCCAGGAATTCTTGTTGGTCGAATTCACATTTTTTCTCTCAGGCTTTGCTTTGCTTGTAGTAGTTTTTACATTAATGTCTTTTTCTGGGTCACGTCTTGATTTTCCTTGTCACCATTGGTGACTTTTTATGGCCAAGTGTTTTTGTTTATTTGCTCATTTTAATAGCATTTTTTTTTTATTTTGAACTTTATGTTAAATTTTGACTCTTCCTGGTGGATTGGGGGTACTCTTCCAAGTTTCTTTTTGTGCTATTGTTTTCAGAACTAGTTCTGGGGGTCTGTGAATTTTTGGTACATATAAATTAGTATGATCCAAGGAGTGGTGAGGTCAGTATTTCCCATGCTCTGAGCTCTGGTCATTACCCAGGGAGGTATCTTGCTCCCCTGCAGTCACAAATACTTGTACTCCTCTTGGCCTTGGAATTGTGACCAGATCCCTTGATTTCCTGCAGTTGCAAAGCCTACTGTACCTTCTTAGAACTGAGACTTGTTGATTGAATGAATAAGAGCTGGTAATAGGATGCCTCTCTTTTGCTTGGATTTAACGATTACTAGAAGCTAGTTCTCAAAGACTATGAGTGATTGTGTCAATCTTAGAAACAGCTCCTGTTATTTGTTAATAGCATGCTATCTTTCTCAATTCATTGTTTTCAAGGTCAGAAACAGAAAATACAGTGAAAAAATAATTTAATATAATTTTTCCTTTATCTATGAAAGTAGGCTAGAGAACTAACTATGAAAGGCTTTAAATACCAAGTTGAGAAGTTTATATTTTATCATAAAGACATCACAAAAGGTATTTTTTGGCAAATTAGGGATGTGATCAGAGATGAATTTTAGGAAGTTTATATTGTCAGTTGTTCTGAGGATGAATTAGAAAGGGGAGAAGCTTTTAAAAAAATTTCAATTCTATTTATTTAATATATTAGATATTCCTCCTAACTTCAGGTCATCCATAAGTTTCATAAGAATGCTATCTATACTTTTATCTGAGTTATTGATTAAAATTTTCAAATACAACCGGGCCAAACTCAGAGCCTGGTGCATTCCAATAGAGATCTTCTTCTAGGTCAAGGATTCTTACCCTAGGGTTCAGTGGTTTCATGGATAGGTTTCAGGGATATTGTGATATTGAAAGGAAAAATGATTACATCGTTATTTTCACTAATTTCTAACTGAAATTTCAGATTTCTTTCAATTATGAACTTAAAACCATTATGTAAAGGAGTCCATGAGTCTTACTCTATGATGCCAAAAGGTTTCATGAAAGAAAAAACATTTATGTACCCCTGCCCTATATTAATATCAACCTACTGATCAATGTATTTGGATTCAGTTGTTTGATCAGTTCTAAATTAGCATACTCTTGGCTATCTCATTATATATTCATTTTATCAATGAAGATATGGTAGAAACTTTGTCAAATGCTTTACTAAAACCCAGATATCCTGTGACTATGGTATTCATTAATCTAACTTGATAGTGACACTGTCAAAAAAGAAATGAGATTAGCCTGACATGACTTGTTCTTTTTGGCCCTATATTGACTTTCAGTGAATTCTGCTTCTTTTTCTAAGTTCTCAATATCATCTCTTTGCTAACACCTTCTATTTTTTTCTCTCCAGAAATCTGTTAGGCTTATAGTTTAATCCATTTTATTCTAAACAAAAAAGTGTAAGTCTAAATTCCGGGCAAAATGTTATACTTTTTTTTATTATTATAGAAAAGATTAACAAGCTTCCAGAAAAAATTAAATCTATCAATAAAACTAAACTTTCAGTTTTTTAAATCAAGGTACTAATACTTTTGGTAAACAAATCAGTTTATTTTATAAAAACCATAATCTTATTAACTAAGAACTCTTTTGTAGGAGCTGCCTGCAGTTCCTACTTAATATCTTCATGGGTGAACACCTAAGAAGGAGAATAGAGACTGAGGGAAAATGGATGAAGGAGAGAGAGAGAGAGAGAGAGAGACAGAGAGAGACAGAGAGAGAGAGAGAGACAGAGAGATAGATAGAGAGAGAGAGAGAGAGAGAGAGAGAGAGAGAGAGAGAGAGAGAGAGAGAGAGTAATAAAGACTCAGAGATAAAGGGTTAAAACACAAGGGATCCAGGTTGCTCTGGTGATGCAATTCAGAGAGAGAGACAGAGACAGAGGGAGAGACAGATAGACAGAGAGAGAGTGAGAGAGAGAGAAAGAGAGAGAGAGAGAGAGAGAGAGAGAGAGAGAGAGAGAGAGAGAGAGAGAGAGAGAGAGATCTGCATGTGTTCCTGAACTTTTATTGAAGAATCTAGGAATGTGGAGTGGGAGGTAGCTAATGAACCTGTGACATGACATGATTTAACATTGGCTCAATTGACAACCATGTAATCATAGAGGAGTAGGTTAGTCATACATGTGACTTGGTATGGAATGTGGTATAACAAGGTGGGAGCAAGGACCCTGTGGCAAATAATGTCCTGCTCAGGAATTCTTTTGTCCTTTGGACTGAGGATTTGGAAATACAATAATCAAGAAGTAACATGACCATGAGTCTGGTATATGGACACATAAGGTACAACATCACTACACCAATAATACTTTCAAGATGCTAATATACCTGGTATGCTACAACTTTAAACACATGATTCCTTTTAGTGATTTCTCATAATAGTAGACCTTTATATCCTTTATATTTACATGTGGTTATCCCACATTTATTTTTGGTAATTAATAACTATATTAATGAGGTTGCAAAATACATTTTCCTTTCCATTTTCTTAAGAACCAACTGAGGAAACAGGCTGGCAGTTCAGGACAATGTAGAAATAGGTAGGAGGCTAAGTAGGTTGTAGCTGAAGTAAAACTGTGGTTAGTTATTAGGTTAATTGACATCATGAAGGACATGGATTCCTGATATTGCAGCTATTTTAAAAAGGAGAGCAAAACTTAAGTTAGGCAGGAGTCATAGAGCTGACAGTGTTCAGGACCATGGATAGCTCCTACAGAGCCATTCTTTTTTCTTGGAAAAATCTGCTTACTGGGTTCTGTCCTTAATTTGGAAATCACTGGCTGTTAAATTTAAGGCAGAATTAGATTCTATTGCATTAGAACTATAGCCTCATCTTACCAAGAATTTCACCCCTGTCTCTATATCACTTTAATGTCTAAAAAGTGTTGTCACTTAACCACCACTAGTTGACTTAATTTCACTCTAGGCTCTAGGAACAAGTATAACCCTATGAATAAGAAATATAAGGATCTTTCATTTATCATCTGCTTTGCCATTGATTCCATTTTGACCTTGAAACCTGGTTATAAGTAACAGGGATATTATCTTATTTCATATAATTAAGTCCCATCTTTTACCCTAGTTCACTATCTTATTCTATATATTTCTGCATTTTTAACTTACCAAGTGACTTAGCAACTTCCAGAATGGGGTTCCATCTTGCTTACATTAATCTGCCCACTTAGTAGATCTTGTCCATGAACCCCAGTTCTTTTGGTAGGATACCTATAGCCTTTTGCTGGTTCTCCCAGGGCTGATCATGTTTACTGCTTATACTTTATCATCTTTTTGCTGACAGATCAACTTCCTTCCCTCTCCCCCTACCATGATTTTGCCCTCCTGCCAGAACCTTCCCTGCTACCAATTAATCTGTATATTTATAACATTAGCCATGAGCCTATTTAGACCCACCCCAAGTTCCCTCAATATCTGACAAATTTGTTCATACATATCCATTATTAAGATCTTCCTAAATCCTTATCCTTCTTAGTCTATCCATGTAGTTTGTAGGATATGAGCATATTTGGCCTGTCCCATCTCATTTTTACCTGAGATTTGACACTGAAATATCCTTGCCAGAGTAGCTGACATGTTGAAACTTCATAAGAGTGTCCTTGTTCCCAGGGAGTTCAGAAGATTGTTCATATAACATAATTTTCATCTTCTTTTGGAAGTCTTTTTCCTTTAGGAAAACTATCTTTTTTAAGGAAGGGAATCTAGGCTTTCCTCTAATATTTTCTCCACTTAATATGTCCTAAGTTATTCATTTTCTCACCATTTATTGAGAATATAATTCTTAATATGTGTAAATGGACATTTCCAAATTCTTTTTTCTCATGTCCTTTAGTTTTGAGGAAGATTTAAATGAAGTCAATTATACTATCTACCTTGAAGCTTCCCAAGTATTCACCTGAAATTTTTCTACTGACCCATGTAAAGTGAATAATGGAACTAACATTGCCAGAAGGAATCAATAAATAACCATTATGCTACATTCAAATGTGTTTAAAATATACAGAGGGAAATTTTGTCCTTTTTAAGAAAAGGTTGCTTGAGAAAGTTACAAAACTGCAGGGTTTAGCAAAGTAGCAGGTCAATACTAGTTGCATATTGATAAAAAAGAGGATGGGGGAATTGAGTAGGCTAGAAATTTAGTTACTATGGTAAAATTTTCCTGAGTAGAAAAGCATACTTATGGGATTGGATATATACTTTATTCATATGGAGAATGGTGAGTGAGATATAGAACTATTTTTCTACATATTTCATGTTTTTGACATGGAAAAGAAAGGCTTAAGAAATATAATGTACTCATAAGTCACAATAGGGTTTTTTCCTAAGGTTAGCAAGGTATCTGCCATTCCTGAGAAAAGCTATGCCCTAAGGCAGGGACAAGTGATATGAGAAATGAACAGCTCTGCTCCAGTCCTTCTGGCTTTCTAGTAATGAACTCTGGCAAACCCCGTGCTGGGGTGATGGGGTGTATCCTCACAGAGAGGACTACGAGTGTCCCCTCTGGCATGTGTGCCATAGGTTTGCCACCATGATGCTAGAGTGAAATGAGCTCAAGCAAAAGGGAATTTGCATGAGTATATTTACAGAAGGCTTTAAAGAAGCTTAAGAACTAGATATCTTTAAAAACAACTTTACTCTCTTTTTAGAAGAATATTTCATGTTCCCTATGCTTACTGAATTTTCTAGTATAAGTTGCTGCTTACTTTGGATACCTTAACAAGTGGCCATTTTGTGACTTAAGTCATAAAATTCTCTCTGTGGTCATATAAATACAGATATAGAAGTGAATTCTTTAATATATGGAGGGACTACCTTTCAGAAGTGGGTTATCAAGTTGTTCACCTTGTTTTTTCTTCTTCTGGGAAATATATGTCAAATTCTGGGATAGCTAAGAAAAATTGTGAATGCTACTACTCCACTACATAAAATCTGGAGTTGGTCTAAAACTTTAAGGTTTTCAAAGTACTCTTCATTGTTTGATTTTATTTAATTTTCATATAAATTTATGAGGTGGGTATTAAAACTATTGTTATCCCTATTTTATAGATGTGGAAACTGAAACTCAATTAAGTGTTGATACTAGGGGTTATAGTGAGAAATGAAAGAAGCAAGATTCTAACTAAGAGATTTCTTGACTCCAATTATAGTATTCTTTCTGTTATTACACCTTAATCCTTCTCAAAAACTGATAAAAATTGCAAGCCCCCTCTTTCAAAAATATTTCACCAATTAGAAGCTTATTAGGAAGACCAACTTTCTATTTTAAAATAAAGCATTTAAGCCTATATATTTTGGTTTTTAACTTGGGCTTCAACATAGGTGTTTTGCCTTTGGACCAGGTGTTCTAGATTACTAATACCTGCTTTAGTGGTGTATTATAATATATCTACATCATATAGTAGTTGGGTAGAGTTTTAAATTGTTTCTATTATAGGATTTATCTGACATATATTCTTTGCTTTGTATGAAAAAAAGGATATGTAAATTTGGAAAAGGAAAATCTATAAGATTCAGCCACCCACTTTTCATTCTGTTTCTGGAATTTTTCAAATTAGGATCATGCAGAAATAAATTCAAAGGCAGTGTTTCATGGGAATTGCTCTTAATGAAAAAAGCAACTTTGATCATTTTTAGCATAAAATGAGTCCTCAATAAATGCTGATTAAGTGATTATTCCTTTTTTGATTCTGCTTTCCATGCATTATTTTACAGTTTAAATGCGAAATTAATGAATTAAGTTTTTTTCTTATGTAAAAACACAATTAAAATTTATAAATGAAATATCTAACAGTGAAACCATGTGAGCTCCATGTAAGTATATGGGTATTTGTAGTTTTCTATGATAAACATGTAAGTATTCTGAGAATATAAGAAGTAATCTGACATAGTAGAATGTAGACTCAACTTGGGAGTCAGAAGACTGGTAAAAATCTTATCTGATAACAACTTTACGCCATGAAAGTCATTTAATTTCTTTGAGTTTCAGGTGACCCTCTAAGCCTTAGCTATTAAACTACAGAAGGGTTGTGAACCTCCTTAGTGCAAAAAAATATCAGAGGTTTTTGACCTTTTATCATTATTCTAAATGCATCTTGTTATGCTTTTTAAAGAAACCATATGTACTGTATTACTTTCAGAATTAGATATTGAGACTTACACATTGAATTTATTTCAGTAGCATAGTTATTTTTTAATTGAGTGGGACACTTAAATGTGGGAAACACTTATAACCCTCACTACTGTGGAGTCAGAGGCTGGTGGATCACTTGAACACAGGAGTCCTGTGTGTGCAGTAGGGCTAAAGCTGATTAGGTTTAAGTCCATAACCAGTATGGTGACTCCCCCCACTCCCAAATAGTATGGGGCCACTAGGAAACCTAAGTAGATGTCAACTGGTCCCAATTAGAAATGGAACAGGTTGGAGCTTTTGTGGTAGTTAGTAGTAGGATTAGTACTTGTAGAGATGGAAAATTAAGGAAACTGAGTCTTAAATAAAATTGAATAGTTTGTTGGCATATTGACTCACTTAATACATTTGTGTTTTATTTGCCAGATTTCTAATCCATTTCCTTCTTTCTCCACAAAGAACTTGAGGTGTTATGTGTATATGTAAGTGTCTGTGTGTATAATATGTGTATGAATGTATATCACTTTTAGCTATATATATATATATATATATACATAAATGTATATTTTTAGAAGTGATTTATGTGTAAATAAGAAAACCATGATGATTTTCATTTGTCAAAGTGTGGAAGGAGCAATATATTAACCCCTCCCTCCATATGGGTTAGTCTTGTTTTTACTTAAAAGATACTGAAAAATTTCTCCAGGGTTGTTTTGCCCAGGGTCCCAAGAGCTTAGACTGTTGACATCACTTCCACAGAGCCTCAGTATGAAGCAGCCACAAGGAAGTCATGGTGCTTTTTGCTTTTTGGCTGGTGGACCACTTTACTCAGTTGAATAAAATCAAGATGTTCTTAGTACCTGTCCTTGTTGAATAGCCTTCTCTTGCTATGTAATTAATGCTATGCGAACTTTTCTTTTGTTAACTGTTGAGTAACTTAGGAGTATCTCATTTTGTTCTAATATCAAAGCTAACCTACCAGTGGACTGTCCTCAGTCAGGCCCAGCCCAGAACAAAAGGAAACTCCAGAATGAGGAAGCTCATTTTAATAATGTAGTATGGCACCTTTCCTCTAACTTATATATAGTCTTAGAGGGTGGTCTAAAGCTTAAGTGACTTGACCAGGGTCACAAAACCAGTATTTGTCAGAGGTCAGACTTGAAAAGTCCTCTAGGTACTGAGACTATTTCTATATACACTCTGCCCTGGTGTCTTTTGCTGTACCTATGGAACTTGAAGTGGAGGACATTTAAAAACTGCATTTTGTACATTACAGAGTTGCCATCCATTTAGTTCTGTTTCATCTAAAATGTTTGAACTGAAAAAATATAGTGAACAAAGATTCTTTACTCTGCAGGATAACCGTGTGTGAGTGGAAATCTGATGGTAAGATTATAGTATCATAAAGTTAATGTTATTGACACCTGACATTGGTATGACACTTAAAAGTTTACAAAGTGCTTCATGTACATTAATACTTAATCCTCCAAACAATTTTGGCAAATAGGTAATACTGTATCACGTTTGCTAATACTCCTTAATACTCTCCATTCCAGTGATTCTATATTCCCATTTGCATTGAACAAACCTTCTGTAAGTCCAACTATTTAATCTCTTCTGGTTATAGCAGAGGGGTCAGAATACTCCTCATTCTCTATTGTCACTTACAGACCTTCTCTGGACCCCTTAGACTAAGCCTTTTCTACTTTGAGGTCCACACTATCTAAACATCACTCAGTTCAAATTCTGGTCACTGTTATCTATAGAAGCAGAATGTATTTCCCTTCCTCTTTTAATACGTTCAGTACTTGGTATACAATTTTTCCCTCCTCCCTATCTTCTGCCCTTATATTAGGAGATTTTGCTATGATACTCCCTCAAATACTCTAACACCTCAGTTTCTCCACCTATTTAATTCCTATGAAATATACTCCAAATGAGATATGTGTAAAATATTTAGCACAGTGCCTGGCACATAGTATGTGCTTAATAAATATGTATTTCCCTCCTCCCTTCTTTTATTGCCTTCCTCCACTATACCTATATGCTCAAATATGGTCAGATCATTAATCTTACCATCACTGACTTCACTTTCATGGACATTTCTTTGTCCATGAACTTTGAAATTACTTTATCTAATCATAATCTTATATCATTCCATATTTTTCTATGCCTTAAGACTCCAAGCTCTGTTTTTTCACTGTACTATGACCTTTATTCCCTTTACTCTCCAATTCTTTCCCAGGCACTTTTGCATTGGCTATATATTGTGTTTATTTCACTATTTCAACCCCTTGGCTGATCAACTCAACACTATCCTTTTGAATCCCTTGCCTCCTTGTCCTATTGCCAATGGTGCATTGTCAAATGCCAACCCCAGATTAGAACTACCATCTGAGCAGTCCCCTCCTATTCCTCTGCTGCTTTAATGGAGCTGGAGGAAATCTTGATACCACCCTGACTGGATCCACTACAAATTTATGTTTCATAATTCCAATGGAGCCCTCCCTGCCTCAAGGCAATGATTCTATTCCTTCCTAATCACTTTTGGATTTCACTTTTTACAAGGGCTATTCCATATCTTTTCCCTCTTCATACCTCCCACAGAATCTCCTTCTTATGCCCTCTCATCTGAGGAATGTGTTTCAAATATTACAGTAAAAATGAGACTATTCATCAGAAGTCCTAATTTCTCCCTATTTCCTCATCTCATGCAACTCAGACATCTTTCTCAATATCCTCTTTTGCTCTAGTATTGTATGAAGAGGTGCTTCTTGCCATGGCCACCAATTTTACATGTACCTTTGGTTCACATTTTCTTCAGTGGATTTCTTTCTGTTTAATTTTCACTCTCACCTTCAAGCTCTCTTTACCTACTGATTCTTTCTCTTCTACCAATGAACATGCGTTTATCTTCCCTATGCTTAAAGAACCCCCAACTCACTTGATCATGCCATTCCTGCTACTTAATAACTGATGTCTTTTTTCTCTCTTCTAGGCTTAACTACTTGAGAAAACTCTAAACTAGGTGCCTGCACTTCCTCTTCTATTACTTTTTTATAAGTTCTAAAGCTGACCTCTGATCTTGTGATTTAATTAAAACTGTACTCTCCAAAGTTACCAAAAGATCTCTTTAGCTGTCAAATCTAATGGTCTTTTCTCAATCCTTATCTTTTTTTTTTCTTCTCCTGCATACTTTCTCTTTTCTGGGTTTCTATGACACTGATTCATGTTTTTCTCCTATGTGTCTGACTTTTTCTCCATCTTTTCAGCTTTTTTTATCCATGTTATAAAACTGTTTTCCCAAGATTTCTCCTGAGTCCTCTACTAATTTCTCATTCAGTCATCTTATCAGATCTTATAGTTTCAATTACCATCTCTATGCAGATGATTATCAGATCTATATATCCAGTCCTAGTTGCCCTCCTGCACTACAATCTCCTATCACTAAAATATTTTTAGAAGAACTGGATGTACCATAGGCATTTTAAACTCAAAATGTCCAAAACTGAATTCATTATCTTTTTCTTCTTAACTCTCTCCTCTTACAAACCCCACCTTTTACTATCCAGTAAACCATCATCATTCTTGTCATTAAGGCTTGCAATCTTACTGTCATTCTCATGTCCTCACTCACAGCCACTTGCATATCTAATCCATCAACAAATCTTGATGCTTTTACTTTTGTGGCATTTCTTGTAATGACCTTTTCTTTCAATCCAAGTTCAGGCCCTTATCACTTCTTTCTTCTGTTATGGCAAAAGCCTTATAATTGTTTTCCCTATCTTGAATCTCTCTCAACTCTAATCCAACATCTATGTACTGCCAAAATCCACTCAGTGATTAAAAAAAACTGTTATGATTAAAATTCTCTGGAGATTGTATATTAATTTATAATTATTTATTAAAAAGTAAAAAGTGGGTTAGAGAAAAAAAGGCACATTAATCATATGAGTGGCCACCTAGGTAACCTGATGTTGCTGCTCACCTTGCTTTATATGTCTCTGTTCACTACCACTGCTTGTCTAGAATAGACCACTCCTTATCCAAGAAAGACCCCTTGAGCTTCCTTGATTTATAACTTATACCCCTTAGCCTCCTACACCATGATACCACTTTTCCTGAATCATTCTAATTGGACAGACTTTTTTTTCAGGTCAGAGGCAAGACTTCTGGGTACCAGGAGTCTTTAAGGGCAAGAGACAAGCATCATCCAAATATTAGGGAGCCATGAGACTTCTGGCATCCTTCCAGAGTGTCCTTTTCCAAGCCTCAGGCCTCTTTTTTAATCCAATCAAAGGGTGAGGCTGAAGGAAAACTTAATTTAGCAGAGAAACACTTCAAGACTGATCTTCGGGTACCAAGAAAAGTGGTACAAACTGGTGTTCAATTCTCACAAAGTATATGCATGAGCATATCACCCCCTCTTTAATAAACTAAAATGGCTCCCTATTTACCTTTTGGATAAAATACAGAATATTCTTTTTTGGCATTTAAATATGATTCTCACCTACCTTTGTAGAAGTCTTACATTTTACTACTCTCTACCCACTTTATAATCCAGACTGGACTTTGCTATTCCTTGTAGGTGACACCCAATTCCTGAACATTGTGTCTTGGCACAGGATGTCCTTGATTCCTGGAATGCTCTTCTACTTTACCTTTATTCTTTGTTTCCCAGGCTTCTCTCAAGAACCAGTCCAAATCTTATTTTTTAAACAAGGCCTTCTGCCCCGCTGCTAGAGCCCTCACCTTCAAGCTGATTCACTCTATATATCTTGTATGTACCTAGTTATTTAAATAGTTTCTCCCCTTTTAGAATGTGAGTATTCTGAAAGGTAGAGACTATATTGCCTTTAAATTTTTTTTTACTTACTTACTTAATTAGAATATTTTCCCATAGTTACATGATTCATGTTCTTTCCCTCCCCTCCTCCCTCCTGGAGCCAATGAGTAATTCCACTGGGTTTTACATGTATCATTTGTTCAGAACCTATTTCCATATTATTACTACTTGCAATAGAGTGATCATTTAAAGTCAACATCTGCAATTCATATCCCCATTGAACCATGTGATCAAGCAAATGTTTTTCTTCTGTGTTTCTACTCCCACAGTTCCTTCTCTGGCTGTGGATAGTGTTCTTTCTCATAAGTCCCTTAGAATTGTACTGGGTCATTACATTGCTGCTAGTAGAGAAGTCCATTACATTTGACTGTGCCACAGTGTATCAGTCTCTGTGTACAATGTTCTCCTGGTTCTGCTCCTTTCACTCTGCATCAATTCCTGAAGGTTTTTCCAGTTCACATAGAATTCCTCCAGTTTATTATTTCTTTGATCACAATAGTTTTCCATCACCATAAGATACCACAATTTGTTTAGCCATTCCCCAATTGAGGGTCACCCCTTCATTTTCCATGTTTTTGCCACCACAAAGAGCACAGCTATCGATATGTTTGTACATGTATTTTTTCCTATTATCTCTTTTGGGATACAAACCCTGTAGTGGTATAGCTGGATCAAAGGGCAGGCAGTCTTTAAAAACCCTTTGGGCATAGTTCCAAATTGCCTTCTAGAATGGTTGGATCAATTCACAACTCCACCGGAAATACATGAATGTTTCAATTTTGCCACATCCCCTCCAACACTGATTATTTTCTTTTACTGTCATATTGACCAATCTTCTAGACATAAGGTAGTACCTCAGAGTTGTTTTAATTTGCATTTCTCTAATTAAGAGGGCTTTAGAACATTTTTTATATAATTATCAATAGCTTTGATTTTTTTCATTTGAAAACTGCCTATTCATATCCTTTGACCATTTATCAATTGGGGAATGACTTGGTTTCTTATAAATTTGACTTAGTTCTTTGACTCTTTATACTTGTGAGAGAAGAGAGTGGATAGTCTATGATGGAGGGTTTCCATTCACATGGCAGCTATACAGATCTTCCTTACTCTAGACTATATGTTTATGGAACTGTTACATGATAGGCATGACATCAGTAGAAGCATAGATCTTATCACATAGTTTCATTTGATTATGGGGCCAAGTATAAAGTTGTGAGAGAAATCAATTAAGATTTTCTTTGATCTCTCATCACACTCTTGCCTCAGCAGTTCCTTGTGTTAATGTGAAGATAGTTTAGCAAATTTGGCTGGTTGCCATTGGACATATTGGCTCTAGGAGAGTTATTTCCCTATTTAAGTTTATAATAGAAGCATAAGGGGAAAGTTTTCTTTTCACTTTGGCTTCACAAGGTACATTATTTTGTCATTTTACCTGAAAAGGATGGATTATTAAGTACTTTCATCAGAAAAAAATCATTATTGTGTTTCAAAATTTCAGCTAGCATGAAGGAATTGATATAAATGAGATGAACTAAATGTATAATCTCATGCCTGCTTATTGCTAATTTTACTCTGAGCTGTTATGCATCATTCATGCCTTTTTCACCCTTAGAAGCAAACCTGAAACACAACCACAGATAAATTTTTGTACTTTGAACACTTGCTTGCCAAGTCCCTTATATGTGCTATAAAGAATAATTAATGTAATGAAAAATCAATACAGTGTATAAATTATTTAGGCTTTACTATCATTGTAATTTTCTCTTCTACATCAATCGATTGACAACAATTCATTTGTTAATTTCTTTCTAATAAGATATTCATTGTATTAGGTGTCTGTAGTAATGCTGGTCCTGCACTTTCACAAGCAAGTCATGAATTACTAATGACACATAGAACAAGTTAACTTACTTGTGAATGTTGTGAAATTGGAAAACAGACTATGAAGCTATTTGAAAATCTGTCTTACAGATGTGTTTAGACTATACATTTAAACAACAGCAAATAGTCAAATTAGGATATTCTGGTACTTTAAAAATGTGTCTTTATGTTTTTAATACATTTTCTCACCTTTTCCCTGGGTTTCTTGCTCCCTAACTGAATTCTAAATTGTTAGTATTAAAAGTCCCCTGTTCCCTTAATTTTATATGTGCCTAGAAGAGGGATCTTTATATAGCAGATACTAAATAAATCTTTTTGCTAAATGATAACTATGCATCCTCTGGGAAGTTCTAATAGAGAAAAGAAGAAAGCTGAGAGAATTTTGGAAACACCAAATATGATGAGGAAAGTGTAAACACACAGGGAGTGGGGAGAAATTCTGTGACATTTAATCAAGAGCCAGTGATGAAAGAGGAGAGAATCTTGAGTACTACAAAATTACAATACTGAGAATAATTTTGTTAGGAAATGGAAAGAAATTTAGATTTTGGAGTTATAGTGAATCTACAAGTCAGCATATGTGGAAAGATAAGTTTACAAAATTGGGGTGATTCTAGAATAAGCAGAAGAATAGGTTTTATTCACTGTTAGAACAGTGGCTTGTTCCTTTTTGTTAGTTCACATAATATTTTAGGAGAGATTCATTCAAATGCACAGCTTCCTGTCTTAGACCATGAGCCCTTTGCTGGCTGGGGATCTGGCAGCAGATCATTCTTCTAAAGGTCTCTTAATTGCTTTACCCTTTGAGGGAGTTTTCCCCAAATCAATATCTTCCATTTTGTATTCATGACTTTGTCTTTATCACTATAAAAGATATCAATTCTAGCTATAGGATAATAATTCTTATAATTGAATTGAACATGTAGGCACTCTTCATATGGGCTAATTTAAGATGGGATAATATATTGAGTCAGTCACAAAGTACTTGGTTTCCCTTTTAACTACAAACAAAAAGTTACTTCTGCCGAGATAGTAAAAACCTTCCAGAGTCATGTTTGCAATTTAATGAAAGATTACTGTGCAAAGTAATTTGAAGACTAATGGGTCAACCCTCTTTATAATCATTTAAGCAAAGGTAGAAAGAAAATAGTCTCTTATACTTTCAAAGTACTTTTGAGCATTCAGGATTAACATGATTTGGAAACATCTAAATATGAAA
The DNA here is from genome assembly GCF_027887165.1 of Monodelphis domestica. NCBI lineage: Eukaryota > Metazoa > Chordata > Mammalia > Didelphimorphia > Didelphidae > Monodelphis > Monodelphis domestica. The sequence goes on from NC_077234.1 coordinate 161,173,277, forward strand.
ATATAGGTAAAAGATAATACTTGTATGAATCCAAAATATATGATTTTTTGATTGGTGATTTGAACAGGTAGACAATGAAATGATATTTTCCCCTCCATTTTGTTATTTCCCATTTGTAGTGAGATTTACTCATTGATTGACATAATATATAGGGAACTGGCTTCAAAGTCAGAAGTTTTAGGTTTAAGTATTGCTTCCCTCTGACAAACATTGGTTGTGTGACTCTAGGCAAGTCCTCATTGCCAACGGTAATGGTATAAGCTGTAGAGCAGTTGGTAATCATATTGGCAGAGGGAATTTCCTCACTTGGAGTTCCCCATATTAATGAAATAATATCTTTTGTTCTCACCCCTTTCTAATTTTTTTGGACTCTGAGAGTCTTTATCCCAGCTCCCACTCACAAGTAAATCAAGTCCTCAGAGGACATCTACATCTTTCCTTCATGGTTATAGGTATACTCTGGAAGGGTTGTGGTGTCTTTCTAATGCTATAGGCTTCAGCCCCATTCTGGTGTATTCTCCTCATATTAAACCAAGATGATTACCACTTCAAAAACATTTAGTTCCAGTTAGTTTTCTCCCAGGATCATTTAAACCTGCTGCCATTTCCTTTATGTTATTAATAATCAATTAGTATTAATTAACTTTAATAAATGGATATTTACTAAAAAGGTATTAGCAAGAACCAGATTATAATCACTTCTGAAATCAGATGTGCCCTTTCCCTCCCAATCAGTTCCAGAGGAGATTAGTTTCAAATTTAAGGTGGTAACTATACAGTGTTTCTACCATCAAGTTCAATTTAGGTGTAGTATAGCTAATTGATGAATTACTCCTTGTTTTTATATTTTTTCCAGATCATATTTTGATACAATTTTTAGTAATCATTTTCTGACATTTTACAATTAATTTTATCTTTCTCCCTCCCATCTCTCCTCTTTTGCTGTGGGGTGGGCCAGGCTCCCATAGGGGATGGGGTGTTGGAGGTGGGATGGTGTTGGCGAAATGATGGATGGGATACAGCTTTCGCATTCAACCCACAGCACAGGTTTCACAGGATAAACTGGTCCACTTTGGCTGATGCCTGGCTTTATTTTATGCCCTCATGATCACACATCTACTTGGCACAGAGTTTCATTCTCAACATACATGTTTCCATGGAACCTAACAACAGACAGGAAGCCCAGGGAGATAGTCAATGAAACATTATTGCTAAGTGCAGGATCAGTGGGTAGAATCAACATGACCCACATATAGGTTAGGGAATTCAGAACACAGATTTGCCAGAAATTTTTATTCCTAGAAAAGAGGGTCCTATCTAAGTGGGTATATAAAAATCCTTAGGTTTAATTTTGTAAGTGGTCTCTCCTGGTAATATCCTGGGAGGGCAGAGTGGGACATCTGTATTAATCCTGCAAACATGCTGCTCTCATCTATTTTCCTGGGGCTAAACAAGAATAATAATTATAGCAATTCCAATAATAAGGGGATGTTAATGATGAAAGTCACTTGGGGGGTTTCAGTGAATATTTCCATTCTTCCTGGGGACTGCTTTGCAGTCCTCCATTTCCACATGGACCATGTCAAACAGCATGGTCTTTGATGGCTCCCAGCATCTTCCCCTTTTTTGTTTTTTAATTGGAGTAACTTCAATTCATCTTGGGCTTGATGTAGGGTAGAACCTAGCTATGGATGATGACTTATGTAGTCAATCAATCTTCTACATATGTGACATTCTACAATTTGATTGGGTAGTATCAAATCACCTAAACAACACTCTTATTATGTTACTACAACAAATAATTCTGTGATCATTTACTAGGTTTCTACAACACTCTGTGATAGATTGGATTAATGTGAATAAAGCCATTTGTAGGTTAGTACCTCTTGACCTGCTTGTGCTTGAGAAAGAAGGGGTTATGGGAAGTAATATTTGGGCTTTAATACTGCAATTGCAATCTTTTTTTGAGGTAATAACCTAGGGGGCTTAAAGTAGGGTGTATATATATATATATATATATATATTTACTGATCCTTTGAGTATTTGCTCTCATTATTTCTACTGTATTGGGGAGAGAATAATAATCATAACAAGTCCATTAGTGGGGAAAATTTGGGGAGAGAAGTCACAGAGGGGGATCATCAGGGGGCCTCGTTCTGGGGTCTGCTTTACAGACCTCCTTTCCTCAGACCATGACCTTGTTATCCAGTCTGGGTATGATGGCCTCTGGCATCTCCTCCCTTTTTATTTTTTAAAGTAAATGACTTCATCTCGATTTGGACTTGACGTATGGTGGATCCTAGGCACTGGATGATAATTGGAAAGCAAACAAGAATAAGAAAAAATAAGACAAGATTAAATCCACAGGCAATGAGGGTGTGAATGAGACTGTTATGGGATACATAGGAAGAAACACTGTCATAAAATGAATTTGCTATAGATGAGGCTGAGTAAAGGGAAGTACTGTAATTTGTTTAAGCAGTGTTTTCAGGTCAATAGAAAATTATGAGTGGTTCCAAATTCCAAAAATATGATATTGTATGTTCTCCCAAGAAATATCTGATTGATTATAAGGAAGGAGAGAAACACAAATCCATTTGTACTCAGCATGGCACTTTGATTTAAATCTCACTTTTATATTCTGTAACTGCTAATATAACCAAAGATGACAGATAATATGGTATAGGTTATACACATGTTATCATACAATACATATTTCCATGATCATCATATTGTTAAAGAAGACACATATAGGTTACACTAGAGAAAACTTTATGGAGGAAATAAAGTGAAGAATGATATGCTTCAATTTGCGTTCAACAGTTCCTTTTATGGTAGTGAATCATTCCTTGTTTATAGGACACAATGTTTTGGCTGCTACTGTTGGACACAATTAAGTGGGTTGCTTTTTAGGTTTGGCTCCTTCCTGAGCCTGGCCACTGGACTTTTGGTCACTCTTCCAAATTTTGAAGTTCACGAGATCTCAGTCTAGACAGTTCCATCTCTAGGAATCTTTCAATTGTAGAAAAGATAAAGTCCAATAAAGATAGAAAAAACCAGCAACGACATGTTTTAAGGGTCATATTTTGGCTCAGGTGGGAAGAAAATGCTAATGAAATAGTGTCAGTGGCCTATTCTTCCAATACAGATGGTTATAGCAATTTTTTCCTTTCTCATCACTAGGGAGGAGACGGATATTTAGTTCCTCTGTTGGAGCCTTTTGTATGCACATACAGATCTGACTTAGGACTCATTTAAAAGGCTTTTCTTTTACTCCACAGAGTAATGGAATAAGTATTAGTCCCAGCATACCTGTGCATGCTCTCTCATTGACTATTTCCAGAAGCAGAATCATCCCACAGGGGTTGATCCCAAGGTGAATATGCTCACTGTACATGAATCTTCTGAGGATGGGACTTCATTGACCAGGCTCCTAATTCTGAATTGAAAAATGTGCTCAGCACTATACCAAGTTCTAAGGGGGATATAGAGAAAGTAAGAAGGCTGGTCCCAGGTAGTTATAGTCTAATGTGGCATATACACAGAATAACTAGAAAGTAATTATAAAGATTTATATGAGCAAGCATAAGGTAATGTAGTTTCTGTACTTGTATTGAGAAAAGTCATTCTAGATGAGGGAGAGTATGAGCAAAAAATAAGAATGGCAAAGAAATGTGGGTGGGAGGGAAAGAGAATGATCTCATTGAGTGAAAGGTACCTTTTGGTGAGAGATTCATGGAATTAAATGCTAAGTAGGGGTAAGGAAACAGGCATTTGATAGGATATCATTTGTTACATGATAGGACATTGAGTCTAGATTTGGTCTAGTAGTTTGGAATACCATGAGTTCTTGAGCAGAGTGTACAAAAGATCTGATGTGTGAAAAGAAGTTCTGGAAAGCAAGAATAACTACCATGTATGTGCTCCTTGTAAAATCCTTGAGGGCAGGGACTCTCTTTTGCTTCTTTTTATATTCCTAAAGCTTAGCACAGTGCCTGACACATAGTGGGCATTGTATAAATGGAGATTTTGAGCCTTTGGACTTCATCCCACTTAGTATTCCCCAAAATTCCCTTTTCCTGTGTTCCAGCATTTTGCATGATTGTATTTAAGTGGCTGAAACTCCTCTCTCTTTCGCTCTTGGACCTGCAGCTGAAGTCAGGCATTTCTTTTGTTTTAGTTATTATCAATAAAACTTTTAAAATATGATAGTTATTGAATGTTAATTTTAAAACTCACAGCACTTAATACGTTTATTGATTTGATTGCTGTGGCAGTAATCCAGGTAAAGAACTTTACCTATGAAAGTAAAGTGAGGGGTGAAATTAAAAGGTGTCATGATGGAAGACTTGAGGCTACTTGGTTACTTTTTCAATGTAGGTCTGAAATATCTCACATATAAAAACCAAAAGAATAGGAAAGGTCTCAGAAGGTTTCACAGATTCTACTATTGTTAACTTTGGGGGAATTATTAATAACAGTTTCTACTCATATAGATGCTTTAAGGCTTTCATATATTATCTCATTAGATGCAACTCTATGAACTAAGTGCTATTACTATTATTCCTATTTTATAGATGAAGATACTGAGGCTCAGTCTCAAAACATCCTCGATGTAGCAGTCCATCCCTATCTAGGGACAAGGGAAACAGTTAGTAGGTACAGAGTGGCTTAGAAGAGAGCATGCTCAGTCTTGCACATGGCTAGAAAAGCCTCTGACCCTTAACCCCAGCTTCCCCCAGGTTAAGTGGGAAAACAGGTTTCTTTGTGTTCACCTGGCTAGGATAAACTACACCTATACCTTGTTGTTAACCAATGATAATCATCCCTATGTATTGTGTATATTTGCATATCAAAGACATTAAAAGCAGCCACAGAAAGCTCTCTTGGATCTCAGCTCTCACGGATGCCTGTCCTTGCTGGAGCTTGGCCAAGCTCCATCTTTAATTCCTTTCCTTCTCTATCTCTCTCATCTGGGACCTGGCCTTCGGCCAGGCACTTTCTTTTCTCTATCATGTCTCTGACATGTGTGGTACTGAATCTGGATCTTTGGATGGAATAAGCCTTCTGAGAAGTCCACTGATCGGAGTTTTGCTGTGGCTCCATTATAATCAATGAGGCCTGGTTTTCTGACTCATTTCTGCCATCTCATATCTTTAACTTGGCTCCGCCACGCCCCTTGCAGTATCCAAAACTTCCTCTATCTTCCTACCTTGTGGCTTCTCAAAGGTTCGGGGAAACCACACTCAATGACATATACATACAATGAGGGTTAATAGGCAAATAGGAAAAGCCACGTCTGAATAACAGAGGACATTCTGCTATATTATGATCTCAACAATAACATTCTCTTCCCCTTTACAGGAAAATTAGATATGTATTGCTCATCTAGGAACATTAGTCCAGAGATTCTAGTTTTGTTTTTAATTTGTCACCTATAGGTGCCCTCAGAGTGGAATAGAGATTTTTAAACAGTTAGAGCTATTTACAACTGCTATTATCTGCTTGTCACCATGGTTAATTTTTTGTTTCCTTGATTATAAGGAGAGGGTAAAGGAAAGAGTCAATAATGGGGAGTTTGGTAGATGTTTATATTGCTATTATTGAGCAACTTAGGAACTGAAATTAATTTAGTAATAGATAGGGAGAAGAATAATTGGAATTTAACTCATCCAAAACTTAATTTGTTGACGTATTACAAATAAGATTAGAAATATGGACTAAAGTTGTAGATTTGGAAGTTTTTGAATGCAAGGACTAGTTTGGAAGAAGATTATAGTTTAGTTGTGTGTAATTAGAATTTTGTACCCTTGAACTACACTTCCCAGCATTTCTCTTTCATCCCCACATTATGTCCTTATGTTTTGTAGATAAAAGTTTCTTTAACTCCACCCCTCATGCTCTCTTCTATTTTCTAGGTCTAGGAAAGTGCTCTTTATTCAGGGTATTTTATTCTTTTACTTCAAGTGATTGATTATTAATAAATCTTATAAAATATAATACTTGGAATTATTGGATATTGATTTTTAATCTTACATTTCAGAATTTTCTTTTAACGTATGCTACATTGATTTCCTAGTCTATTTCTGTTTCTATTGCCACACCCTTCCCACCACTATCTAAAACTATATGATTTAGGGTTTGAAAAGCACTTTTCAAATATGATATCATTTTATACTTTTACCAACACCTCCAAGAGGTAGGTGCTATTATTCTCATTTTATGCATTAGGAAACTGAGGCAGGCAGAGATTAAATGACTTTCCCAGTGTCACTTAACCAGTAAGTGTATGAGGCCAAATATAGGCAAGTAAAACCCCCAAGTCCCAGGAGTAGTGTCAGAGTTTTGTGGGGGTAATGGCTTTGATAATGTAATATTTTTAACAAGTACTTTATAGGATTTCTGTTCCTATTGGCTGAATTATATACCATTGCCACAGGAATATTTGGAATTCTCTTTATAATTTTTAGAGTGTAAGATTTTTCTTTTGCCTTCTTGTCCATGAAAAGCTGAACTATAAATCCATTTGGACTGTTGTACAAGAACACTAAAAGTCTCTGCAGAGAAGCCTCAGCAAAATTTCCAGACAAGGTGAATTAGATTTAAATTGGATCAACTTCTTTGTGAGCAGCATTATTTTTTCATTATCTGTAATTAACATTCCTTTAGCACTAGATGTTTGTGGAAGTTTGGGTGTTAATTGCAAAGCACAGTGTACCTTCACCTTTTCTAATTCTGATTACATTTCTCTTCCATATTTTACATTTCCTTTGCTGTTGACTCTCATAGGCATCATATTATCTTGTCCTTTCCCTGGACTCCAAAGATATCTCTAATTTCTTTGTTCATCCTAGTTTTCCTTTTATCTCCCTCTCCCTTGAAAATGTCTTATACTCTTTATTTTAGTCCTATGCAAATTCCTTTGTTTCTCACTCTCCTTACTACATTGGTTCTTTCAGTCCTTAGCCTTGGGTTTCTCATCTTATTTTTTCTGTTTTCTAAAGAACTGTGTATGATATAAAAAGAACTACATGGTAGTGAGAAGAGAGCTGGGAGTCAAAATAACCAAGTTCTAGCTTTGGTTCTGTTGCTAAAAAAATCCATGATCTTGATCAATTCACTTAAACTCTCTGGGTCTTTGTTTTCTCACTTGTTGGAAAAATATATAAAGATTAATCTAGGGAACACCTAAGGGTCCTAAAATTCTATGACACTAAGAAGATAAGAATATCACTCCTATTTCCTCTGTTCCAAAAATGTCTCCCCTTTAACCCATTTCCCTTCCTTTTTCATGAGTACTGCTAAATCTCTCTCCTGCTTGCAAGCTTTGCCAAAATTTCATTATATTTTATTTTCTTTGAAACTCTTCTCTGCCTTTGTCTCTCTATCTCCCTGATCTCTAAAAAAAAAGGAGGGAGAGAAATTTGATTGTGAAAACTCCTGAGTGTTAAAGTCAAGGTTAATCAATCCATATAAATAGGTTCTCATCTACTTATTTTTTCATTGGTGAGTAAGAAAACCACATTAGGATAGCCAATAACTTTACTCCATGCCTCTGTGTCTTCAAAGGATGACCAGGAAATAAACTAATGTTCCACAGACAGTGGAGATTCATGATTTAGCTCCAGCTCCTTGTCTTTTAATTACTGCTATGGATAGTCAACTCTGTGATTTAACTAGGAAATTCTCCCTGGACTCCTACTTGATGAAGGAATTCTGAGATTTAGTTTCGTTGTCTGCAGGAGTATCTGCGAATGAACTATATGAACCAGTTAGCTTAGTGGTTAATAAAGGCTTTACAATTTTAGAAGAGACAAGTTCTTTTCACTTCACTAGGGAAAAATTTCTTTTTCTATCACCTCAGAGTGTGCCTCCTATCTGACCAAATTTCTTAAAAATGAGTGCAATTGGTGACTAGATCCTAGGGTGATAGAGTGAGTGATAATGGCTCAAGGCAATCTAACACATTCTACTCCCAGAGAAATAATTGTAAGCACCACTGGCAATGGGTCTGAAGTACCATTTTATAGAAAGGACAGCACTTTGATAATGATGATTTAGTGGCTGTAGGGCAGGCTAAAAAAGACCTGAGGTTCTCTCACCCAGTACCCATCTTCTGTACCCAGTGTCTGAGCACTGGTGACTAGATTTACATTGCTGTGTTTAGCATCTTCTGGATCTAGAGATAAGAGTGTTGTGATATTTAAGGCCCAACTAGACCACCACAAACATAATCCCTTACTTCAATTAAACTAATTAATTAAAATATTTATTGAGTCTTTACTTTGTGTAAGAGGTTAGACTTTCACTTATAGGTACATATAATTTTGAGTTGGAAGGATCCTTAGAGATCACTCAATCTCCCTTTCAACTTAAAAAAGAGGAAACTGAATTCCAGAGAGGGGGAGTGATGCCACAATGATGTTTCACAGAGATAGCAAATGATAGATAAAAAAAATTTAAATTTGGGTACTTTTTACTCCAGATCCAGTGCTACAAACATAGGAAGCACTAAACTTCCAAGGGCGCTGCTTTGATCAATGAATAAAAATAGAAACAGATGAATTCTTTTAGACAGGATATAATGAGGTTGGTCATTTTGCCATTTAGAGGGCTTGGCTGGATTTTACTATAAAAACAAAGTTTTGGGAAATGTAAAAGTAAAAGGGTAATATTATTATTTCTCAGTGTTGCTGTGAGAATCCAATGAGATAATGGATAAAAAGTTATGCAAACCATAAAATGCTATATAAATATCAGATATCATAATGATTATTGTTGGAAAGGTTAGAGGAAGAACAGAAAATTGTAAAAATGTAAAGAAGAGAAATGTGGCAAATTGATACAGGGATGATTAATAATAGTCTAATAGTGACAATAAGTAACAGCAGAGAAAGTAGTTGGTCATAAGATGTACAGAGAATAAAATAATAATAGCTTTGTAGTTTAAGGGTAGTTCAGCACTATGTACCTGAGAAATGCCTGGTGATCACATTTTTCCACACTCAAGATTTACCTGCTCTAGGAAAGCGATATTTTTCTGATAAAAATCATTTCAGTAAAAAGGAAAACTAAATCCTATTCATTTCAATGAACCCTGAGAATATCTTTAAATTATAGACATCCATAAAATGTGAAATTATGTTCAGTACACTTCTCTTAAAGAAGGTAGAGACATAGAAAATACATTTTAAAAATATTTCTATAAGGAATGGTTTAAAGTTTTAACAGTTAAAGGGGTAATATTAAATTAAATAGAGGTTTATCTGTGGTATAGCTTACTCTTTTCTAATGCTGGATAAATAAAATTGCTATGATTAAATAAATGGATGGACAAATCTGGAAAGGCAGAAGGGAAGATTTTGCTGAATGAAGTAAGAGAATATGAACAAATGGGAAACTAAAAAAAAATGGAGAGTTAAAAATGAATTACCACACCAAAAAAAGTCAGAATATGTGAGAAGGAACAATTTACATTTATGAAGTACTCTTTAGGCCATCAGTGATTCCGGTTGATAACATTGATAAGTTTAGCTTGAAGATGAAGAGGCTGAATAAAAAAAAATTATCTTCAAATTGTACATTTTGGCTCATGTGCAAAAGGCCCACTTGTAAATAGGAACTTAGCTTATTTGATTGATTTTGTCCAGTGATATCCAAATTTGAATTTATTCCAAATATTACTTAAAATCTGAGCTCATAATTTATATCTTGATGGACAAATGCTGGAGACATTATTTGCAATGGTCATTTGTATCTTGAGTTGCTGTTGAGGTCAGGTGTCCAAAAATAGTTACTATAATAAAATAATAAAATTGTTATAGTCTATTTCATGGTGAATGGATCCATCAAGACTTGCAAAGTATAATTGATACTAAAGATTCTTGTTGATTTTGTAACAGGGTACCAAAAAATAAAATCATAAAAATTTTGGGTTAAAGGAGTCTAGAAATCATTTGGTCCACACTTGTCATTTTACAAATGAAGAAACTGACACCAGGAGAGGGTGAAGAACTCCATGCTAATAAGTAATCAAAATATTGTGGGATCATTGTGTGATATGACAAAACTCATTATCAGTAATATTTTGGCTAGGGAAGGTAAAGTAAGTAGCATTATGTCAAATTCATGTTAGTTGAGTTATTGCTTGGTATATAGTCACAAGTAGAAAAAGAAGAAGGAATAAAAGAAGGAAGGGAAGAAGGGATGGAGAGAGGAAAGAAGGAATGGAAAAAAAGGAAAAAATAAAAAAAGACTTTGCTAGTGGTGCAGTAGCTGACTTTTAAATCAGAGGATCTGAATTTAAATAGTCTTTCTGCCATTTACCTTGGTCAAGACAAGTTATCATTTATGGCCTCAATTTCATCATTCACAAGATTTAATGGGGTTGGATGGGGTGCCTTTTAGGTTTCTTTTTATCAGATCCAGTTCTGTGGTCCTATGAATGATATGAAAACAATTATATGAAGCTGGAGTTGATGTGATTAGAAGAGTAGGCAGAATGCTATAGTAAAAATGTGGTTGGGTGTGTATTCTGCATATTTTTCTACTACCATATATTTTGTCTATTTTTTACATAAAAAAACCTTTCCAAAATATACTTTACATTTTCCTACCCTTTTAACAATAGTATTTTCTCAATAATTCTGTACCATCATTGTATCATAATACTTCAAGGATCTGGAATTTCATTGGTATCATTTTCATAGCATCATAGATTTAGAACTGGAAGAGACTTTACTGTCCATCTAAAATGTTCTCTCTAGTGGTGCACATCACAATTCCTATAAGACTTAGATGGTTTTTAAGAGTTCTTGTGAATAAAAAATTAAATCTAATTATTCTGGAGTCAATCTGATATTAAACCTTTTCCCAAAAGGCTAGTTGATCTTTGTAAAACAAATGTAAATTCCTTTACCAGACCTTTCCAGCTTGTTAACACCCTCTAGCATTTATGCCCTGTTAACATAAGAAGCTTATGAACCAAGGATTATCTTTATGCTACAATGAGATATTCTGGAGTGTGATGTTAAGTAGAAGGTCATCATGATAAGCATCAAATATTGGGAAATGCTGAACATGTTGCTATAGATACCTATAAAGGTTGCATATCACACAGGAAAAATGTAATATAATTGCCTGGAATTCATTATCTTGAGTCTTTGACAAAATTTTCTTTTTAGTTATTTGCCTTTTTTTTTTCATGAGGAATGAGCAAAGCATGAAAGATGCTATATTGTTCCTTTTTTTCCTATGAGATTACATTATATATATCTTGTGTATACCCATTTAGATATAGTTATCTTTCACAATAGAATATAAGCTCCTTGATGGCAGGGATGGCTTTGCCCTAGCACCTCAAAAAGAATTTTTACAAAATATGAGCTTAATGAATGTTTGTTCATTGAATGTTCAACTAAGGAGAGTAATATAATTTGATTTCCTTTTAGGAATATGATTTAATGAATCAAAAGCTGAAGCAGTCATGTCTTTAACATTTTTCTTATATTCTGGAACCATATTATCTTTACTATCATTTGATTTTAACTTTTCATCTCTGTTTAATACATTATATGTGATTTCTACATGACACATAATGGACCATGAGTACCTCTTTGCCTGTCTGTTTCTCACTTTTTACATTTGTTGAATTATTAGTTTATGTAATATGGAGAATCAAACAATCAATAAACAAAAGATTGATTAAGCACTTAGTATGCATCAGGCACTGTGCAGGGTACTGGGGATACATATATAAAAAATAAGCTAATCTGTGCTGTCAAAGAGTTCATGTTAGTGTGTTTTGAGGAAGGGTACTTCAAAGTCTTGTAGGCAGGTTGCTGTAGTGGAAAGACCGCTTACTCTGGAGTCAGAGGATCTGGGTTGAAATCCCACCTCTGACACTTATTGCCTCTATAACCTTAGGCAAATCATTTAACTTCCCTGGACTCATTTCCTCATCAATAAAATAGGAGAGCTGGAGCAGCTGAGCCCTGAGGTCTCTTCCAGTTCTGTATTTATGCTTCTTACAAACATTGAGAGATAAAGGTGATACTTCTGCTGACAAGATTCAAGGTCACAACTTTCTCTAAATTCTTTTAAATATTTATCCCTGAACCAAATTCCAGACTTTGCCAGCATTAAAATGGAATCTTTTATCTTAAAATAAGATTGAGAGTCTTGTGTATTGCCAATACCAGCAAATCAGCTTTATCACCAATTTTTAAAAAATAATATTTCATGTTAAGAATAACCTTGGCCCATAGGAAACATCGGTAAGGTAAAATTAGGTTGGGGGGAGGGAATGGTAGAAATATTCTGATACTAAATGTGCTTCCATAGGGTGAAATCAACAGTTGTCTAGCAATAGAATCTTCAGATAAGCAATTGGTTCTGAAATGATCTTTGCTGAAAGTGAAAGAATTGAATCAGATAGATCATATTTTGCATTACTTACAGACCATATACATTACTTTTTGCCCTGTAAACAACAGGTGTGACATCTTTGGAAATTTTGGGATGATGAAATTCTACAGTTTAGTAACTATATTAGGTACATTTTATGAGGTATTATTTTTATGGAGTCTGCAGGATTAACACATACAAGAACAGTCAACTTATCATTATTCTGCTAAAAACCTGGAGATTTGATTTACTGGCATCTGCCAGAGTTGGAGTTGGTGAAGACTGCCAAAATAGACCAACTTTATCAAAATTCTGAAGTTATTAATAGTGTGGATTGTGTTCATAAATAAGTCTTCTGAAAAAGTCACAACATTGACTCAGAAACATCAAAGGCTCTCTTCTCAAGGTCCATATGACTCAGTTAACTGGTAAAAATTGTCAGAGAGGACCTAAAACTATGTCAAATGATATTTAGTTGGAGGATCTGGAAATATTTAGCCCAGAGACTTGAGTGAGGAAATACCTGATTGCTGTCCTCAAGAATTCAAAGGGAAATATGAAAAAAGAGTTGGATTAATTTTGTTTAGCTTCAAAGACAACTAAAAACAATAAGGGGGTCAGGAAAGGCTTCTTGTAAAATTTTTCAGGATGAGACATGTGGGTCTTAATAGGCATACACATTCCCCCTTGAAAAAATCATTACCTTCTATTTTAGATTGAATATTAAGTATCATTTCTAAGGCAGAAAAGTGATAAAGGCTAGGCAATTGGTGTTAAATGACTTGTCCAGGTTCACACAACTAGGAAGTATATGAGGTCAGATTTGAGCCCAGATCCTTCTGACTCCAGGCCTGACTCTCTATCCACTAAGCCACCTAGCTTCCCCAAGGCTTATCCATTTATACATGTCTAAAACTTTTTCAGAGCCTCCATATGATGAGGAAGTTATAATAATTTCTTTTTAATTTTGACCCTCTGGCCATGATCTTGGCAGGGAGCCTTGTCATTGCTTTCTGTTGATAAACCTTAATGAATTTAGAAAATCAGCGAGGTAGGTGCTCTTGTTACAGAGGCATATGGCAATTAAATTGAGTTGAGGAGAATCACAATCAAGTGATGCAGGGCTTGAACGAAGCCCTTCTTGACTTCAGATCCAACATTCACTTCTTTGTGCTACCTAGCTGCCTGCTACTGCCCCCAGCAACATTTTTATCCTGTAAGATCATCATAGCCTTGGAATTCAAACTTTATTAGTACTCATTGTCCATGGGGCCTCTCTGATTAGAGGGCAGGACAAAGAGATCCTCTCAGAACTCTCCATTAAAGGAGGGTCCCCAGGTCAGCCATCTCTTTATTTCCTACCCTGCTTCATTCCTTTGGACCTCTCCATTATGTCTCCGTTCCTGGTACCTTCCTCCTTCATTAGATTGTAAGTTAATTGAGGGCAGAGAATGTTTCTCTTTTTCATATTTATATCCCCAGTGCTTAGCATGATCCCTGGTGCATAATAGGTACTTAAATGTTTAGTGACTGATTGATGACTATTTTTGTCTTCACCAATGAAGTTGGCACTTTTTTTAAAACTTAGGTTAGCATCTCTGTCTCCTCCTTGCAATTATTTTGTCCCCAAGATCATATACTGTATATCTCCATGATAATATTCTTGTGAACTCTAAAATTCATATGCTCAAATTTCCCTCAGCTCTTTTGCTTTTAGCTCTTAGACACTTCCCATTTAAAATTATGTGCTTTGGTTCAAACTTCACTCACAATTCCACTCTAATTCCTGTTTCTGGGCCACTGGGCCAGCTCATTTCTAGGCACCACTCTTTACAAAGAGGAAAAAACCCAACATGGTCTACATGAAAAATAATAGCTAACTTCCATGGAGAAAGGATCTGAAAGTATGGAACCCTTTTCATTATATTTTTCTTTTGCCACCTGAAATTATTTCTTTAGTGAGTATAATTGTAATTATGTCAGAATATATATTATATGCTAAATTTTTAAACATGTGATAAAACCATTCCAAGAGTATTTAATATTCTAAGTTTTATCTGTCTGATTATTTGTATAACTTTTTTGAGTTCTAACCATGTTAATAAATGTGATTATTCCTACAGTTTCTGACTGCTTATTCTGTTGGAACTTAACTGAGGATTCACAATAATGAAAGTCACAAATCAAAGGAAAGAATACATAAAATGGATTACAATAAAAGACTTCAAACCATAACTCTACATTCCTCATAAAATGAATCTCATAATTTGACAGATGTAAGAGGCTGAAAAATGTCATTTAATAAATTAAGAATGAGTTACTCTTTTCTGTTGTAAAAAAATGAATAAAGGACTCCCCCTCCTCCCTCACATACTGAAGGATGCATGGTATGGTGGATATCGAGTCTGCCTCAGCATCAAGAAGACCCAGGTTCAATTTCTATTGGTGGCACATACTGATCATAGAACCTTTGGCAAGTCTTAACTTGCAATGCTCTAGGCAACTATGGACAATTCCAAATTAGCAACAGCTGTCAGTCTCTATTGGTAGGAAGTTTTTTCATGAGCACTTGAAATCAATGAAATCAAAGATCCAGATGAAAAACACAAACAAGATGTTAACCCAAAAGAAAACTGTTTTTTTCCTCTTAAGGAATTTATCTTTGGCTTATTTTTTAACAAGTTGAGGTTTTGTTTGGACCAGTCCTAAAATTTTATTGGTTAATGGATCTCTCAGTGAAGAAGATTCCCTCTATCAACTCTGGTACTTACTCTGTAACTTGGAGTCTTCAGGTTTTGTCTGGAGCACCTAGAAATTAAATGTCTTGCCACATAGCCAGTAAGTGCCATATGTGGAACTTGATCCCAAGTATTCCAGGTTCCAAGGGCCATACTGCCTCTCTTTACACAAATATAGATAGCACAACAGTTCAAAGAACATAGGTTTGCACAGCACATATTTATTGTTGATTTTTAGTATTATCCCATTTTCAGTTTTGGATGGTTTACTCCATAGAACAATGGATAATGAAATTTATAATAATAACAATAGCTAGCATTTATATAGTGCTCTAAAGTTTGCACAGCACTTTATGTAGGTGCCTTTATTTGATTTTCACAACAACCCTGGGAGGTAAGTGCTGTTATCATCTCCATTTTACAACTGATTAAACTCAGGCCTAGAAAGATTAAGTGATTTTCCCAGTCACACAGCTAATAAAATAAGTGTCTGGAGCAGAATTTCTACTCAGTTCTTCCTGACAGTAAGAGCAGCACTATCTACTTTGCTACCTGTATATTTTATAGAAGAAGTTTTAATGGATAAGGCCTGAGTAAATTTCCTGGTTTGGTGAGAGTAGGTGAATTCAGTTGAATAATTTTGGGTCCAGATCTGTAACCCCCTAAAGGAAGGCAGTGTGGATTTATGGTAAAAACCTCACAATTTGGGAAGGATATTTTTCTGCACAGTAAGATTCAAGAAGAAACTAATGACAATTTGTTAATTCCTTTGGAAAGTTGGTAGGCATTATATTCTTAGCACCTAGGACAGTGTCATGAATGCAGCTCTCAAATTTGTATTGAATTCCCTGAACCATCTCTGACTTTGCTGGCTCCATATATGACATGACTGGATGCATCCATCAAGATTCCCTCATTTTGCCCTACAGCTATAACTAGTGGGGCTTCTTAATGCAATTGAAAAGGATATTCACCTGACAAGGGAGGAGGGAAGTATTGGGGAAGAAAGAAGAGAAGAAGCACATGTCATCTGGTATTTTCTGATTCTAATTGTTTTTGCTAAGTTGATGCTTAGTTTAGTTGTTTCTATGCTACTTTAGGAATGTCATTAATGTGATTTCCAAACCCTAGGGCAAAATTTGATTCCTTTGCACTTATTTCCATCCCTATACTCAAGGGTATACTGGAGCTAGTTCATATGGCTTTGCAGTAGCAGATTCTTACATTTTCAGTGGACTCATTTATACCTCTGAAATCAGCAAATGCTAAAACTCATAACTTGATTTATTATTTTGTTGATTGTTTAAACTTAAAAAAGTGATAGAATGTTCGCAATGCAGATTAAACATAAATGTGTGTTGGATATTTTTTCCTTCCTGGAGAGCCAATTATTAAACATATGCCAGTGCATCCCTGCCATTATGTTTTTGATTAACCATTATAATCTGACCATTATGAGTTTTCTGAAAGAAAATTCTATTGGACATTATTGTATAGATGCTTAAAACTTTCAAATCTCTCATTGTGCCTAGTCTATTCTTTTAGAGGATGTGGTATAATTTTGAAAAAGAACATTGGGCTAGATCTTTACAAAAAATTCATTGGCCAGGTGGATGGTAGAGAACTTGCAAAACACTATGAAATTAAATATTTTAGTCTTGGTTTTTTTTTTTTTTTGTTTAAGAAGCATTTTTCTTCATAATAGATTCTACTATTTTTCAGAAAAATGTAGACCTACCTTAATTCCTGCATTTGGAAATCAAGAATAGCAATATGTTTTTTTGTTTTATCTTTTTAAAAAAAGAATATATTCTAAATTTAAAGTACTAATGATTTCACTTGATCTTAGTTGTGATTTTAAAAATTATTTGGTTTCTGATGTCTTACATACCTCATTTCCCCCAACCTTTCTCTGATACAAATATTATTTTATGTAAAATTCCTTAAGCATAACTTGACATTTTAAAAAATCATTCATTACCATAACATAATGTAGCATGCAAACTCTTCCCACTTCATTTAAAATGACTATGTGACTGAACACTGATCCTATTGATAACAGTAAATGCACAAATGTCTAACTACTACTTCATAATGAAACTAATATTCAGCATGAAATAAAATAATAAACTCTCAAATTTCACTGGGGCCACAAGAAGCTTTTTACCAATCAAAATAAAAAGTTGAAGTAAAAATAGTGATACTCACGTGCTTCTTAACCACTTCATATTTATGGAAATTATCTCAATGCCATTTCTAGATACAAAAGATTCATGTCTAACTGTGAAATGCTTGTGTATAGAGTCTAATGCAAGTAATTAGAGGGATGAATCTTTAATAAGTCATTTAAATTGAAGTGATTTCTTAAAATAATACTTAATGTGATTTAGGTACTTGAGACTATTTCTTCATCCTTAAAATGATTATAATTTAGTGAATTTAGTGAAAAAGAATACAGATAGATTCTCTCTTTCTCTCTCTCTCATTCTGTTTGTCTCTCTCTGTCTCTGTCTGTCTCCAAGGAAAAAACCCTACTTATCCAGATTAATAACAAACAGAAATCAGAGAAAGTAATCATATATATATATATATATATACATATATATATATATATATATATATATATATATATATATTAGACAAGACAGAGTGAAGGAGTTCTCTCCTTGGAGTGAGATGAGAGAGAGAGAGAGAGAGAGAGAGAGAGAGAGAGAGAGAGAGAGAGAGAGAGAGAGAGAGAGAGAGAGAAATTCCACAAAATCTCGTGTAGTATATTGCAGATAAGGAACATGATGGAGATTGCTTGTCACCTTCTTCCTGAGGTTGGCGTCATCCATTTCCTCTCTTGAAGCTGTAAGCTAGGTGTATCTGAAGCAATTAGTCTCAAGAGCAAACAGAAGACTCAAAGAGAGATACTTTCTTGTACAAAATTGCCACAGAGACTCCTAGGGTACAGATTCAACCCATTGAGTTCAAGCATATCAATAGTCAGTCTGACATGGCTTCCAGTCCAGGTGTAGATAAACAAGACTATAATGATCCTGGTGGTCAGCCTATGAATGTACTTTTGAAATGTGCATGTTTTATATTTTGTATGTAGTAAGATATGTTGTTACTGTAGTATCTTCCTAAAGTAATAATCCATAGAAGAACAAGTATACAGCATGTGCTGTTTGTTAATACAAAAACTGATTCTCTTAATTGAGAATTCCTTTACTGTGAGAGAAAATTTCCAAAAATAGTTTGCTCAGTTATTTAAGAAATAACTGCTCATTTCATATTCTTTGCGTTTCTTCTTGAAAAAGCCATTTGCATCTGGTAATGTGGCTTCCTCATCATCATTTTGGGAGGGATCCTAGTCATTCTTCCTCTCACTCATGTTTGGATTCTCTTTGGACTCCTCTCATGTCATGTCACCTTTACCCTGAGGCTCTTCTTTCTGGATTGGTGACTCCATTCTTGGGGCCACCATTTTAGGAGGGACCCATTGCATCACTTCAGTGATCAAACAACTATATCTACAAATGTACATCAGCAACTTGTAGTTTTAGAATTGACTGAAAAATTGAGATTAAGTGATTTTCTTAGGGTCACATAGCTAAAATGGGTTAGACTTGAATATAAGTCTTCCTGATTCTAAGATCTACTCACTGTCTACCATGTACATTTGCTTCTCATGAATCTGTCATATGTGTCTATCATACCAGGACCTGTATAGTCAGCTTCTGTTTGTTTCATGGATTAGTGACTAGGACATTTACCTCCTCCTTCTCCTGTTGTCAAAATAAATGAGTGCAGGTGTACACGAATCTGTGAACGTGTATTAAATATCTACAATGTTGCAGGCATTGGATGTACAAATACAAAAATTATAATAAGGATAACTAAGGAATGAAGGAATCAGGAACAAAATTGTGAGGAAGAGTTTGTTTCTCTGTATTCCAAAACAAAACTTCTTGGTGTCTTAATTCGCACAATGCTTATCACATAATAAATCCTTGGTAAATGCTTGTTGACTAACTGATGGCTTTCTATTTTATATAATTATTCTTCCTCTCAGAACAAGGGCTAAGTGTGTTCCAAATATAAATACTTCATAGGAAAATAATGAACAAAAATATATTTTCTGATAAATTAACCGTGACTTTTACTGCCTGTTATTTATTATTTTGCTGTAAATCCCAAAATTAGCTTTAAACTAGCTGAACAATAACTGAGAATTTTTTTTACCTTAAATGAAGAACATGTTTTTGAGATCTTATAAGCTTAATTTAACAAATATTAGTTGGATGCTATCTATGTGGAAAGATCAATGCTAGATGCTACAAAACTATATAGATTTTCTTTTTGACTTTGACCCAGACCCATGTATCTATATCCTCATATAGTGCCCAGTGTAAAGGCTTACACATAGTAGATGCTCAATAAATATTTAATTATTGGTTTATATATATATATATACATATATATATATATTTAATTATATATATAATTGTGGGGAAAGGGCCTTTTGTTGCAAATCCAAGGAAGAAAATTTCTATGAAATGCATCCAAATTTAGAAGGATACCTATTTGTCATTTGTCTTGTTTATTTATTAACTGAAAACAAGACTTTTTTTTGAAAGAGATGGCAGCTTCTGGATCTGTGATTTTATTTCTGTTGGGAACTCCTCTTGAAAAAAAATCCTTCTACCAACACTGTTTGGAAACTGTTATGCAACTTCTAATTTGATAATTTCTTGGGGTCACTGAGAGACTGAATAATTCGTTCAGGGTAATAGAGTCAGAGGTGAGAATTAAACACATACTTCTGTAGAGTCAGAGGACAGCTCTCTATTATCTATCACACACTGGCTGCTAGAAATCAATGGAGTCAGAAAGGTAAACAGGACAGTGTGGTCTCACAGGGTAACAGTTTTTTAAGAGTTGGAATGATGTTGAGAGGTTATCTCATCTAACTTCCCATTTTACAGGTGAGGAAACCTCTCAGGGAGGTTTGGTAACTTATTCAAGTTATTCAGGTAGTGACAGTGCTGGGGTTTGAAACCAGGTTTTCTGAATCAAGAGCAAGTGTCTTTTTTTCCATTGTAAATAAAAAAATACAGTCTACTTTCTTTCTGACTACCCCTCTGCACGCATTCTGACTTCCAATGCTATTTCTTAAAACTTATTAATTTTTCAGCACCTAGTTCAAATACCACCTTGCCCTTGAAGATGTCTCTGTTTCTACCATTGGGGAACTGTCTTACCCTCCCTACAATGGCATTATCTTTTAATTATGCTTATATTTTGCTTAAAGTTATTTGAGTCTCCTTTACCTACCTGTAAGCTCCCGAGTGGCAGAAATAATACCTCATTTATTATCAAATCTTCCCCAGTGTTTCGCACAGTGCTTTAAAAAGAGCAGACACAAATATTTTTCTTTTCTTTTTAAAAAAACCCTTACCTTTTGTCTTACAATCTTTATTAAGTATTGGTTCCAAGGCAGAAGAATGGTAAGGACTAAGCAATAAGGATTAAGTGACCCACCCAGGGTCACACAACTGGGAAGTGTCTGATGTCAAATTTGAACCCACATCCTCCTGACTCCAGGCTTAGTTCTCTATCCAATGAGCCACCTAACTGTCCCAGTCAATGCTTTTTCAGTGGGACTTGTAGACAAAATTCTCATCATTTTTGGGAAATAGATTAAGGCATACTTGCTACTTGATTTGATCTTGGTATTTACTTGGCATTCTACTTTTAAATAAGCATCCTTTGATGTCATATGAGAAATTCTGGCTAGATTGAAGGGATCCAGGCTTGAAAGAAATAATATTGAATCTATACAATTGTAGATAGCTTCATGCAATTTCTCACATATAAAACTATACGCTTTTGTTGTTTAAAAGGCAAAAATTTAATGAGATTAAAATGGAGAACACATCATAAAATGTAATTAATTTAAATTAAGAATAATTTCCAGAATTGAGATTTCTACATGTGAAAGAGGATTTAAAACTCTTTTGTTTATTTTAAGTTAATCAATCAAGAATTTGAAATACCCCTCCTTTCACACTTACTTAGTAAGAGCCTTTGTTCACACCCCCAAAGACCACACACACACACACACACACACACACACACACACACACACACACACTGCCCCCTGGGCAATGCCAGGCAAATTGGGAGGCTGCAATTGGTTCCTGTGAAGTGGGAGAGATTCAGGAAGTGACATGGAGAAACTGCTTAATAAAAAGCCAGCCCAAGGACTCCTGAGATGCATGTTAGGAGGAATTTGGCTGAAGAGGAGGTTATTTCTGCAATTCATGCTGTGAAGCACTTTATGAAGATACCTTCAGCATTGGTGAGTTGAGCTGAAGAAGCATTCTGCACTGCAGAGATTCAGCATTGTGACTCAAGCTGAAAGAAGAGGCTTATGCTGTTGAGACCCTTGTTGAAGAGGCTACCTGACTTCCACATGGAGATTAGAACTTTCTTGGGAGTGAGCTGAATTTCTTTGGATAGGAGCTCTAGGGTGGTAGGCTAGGAAATATTTTCAATTTCCCTCCTTTTACTATATTTATATTAAGTTAAATTATTAATAGCTACTGACTCATAGTTTAACTTTAACTTTTATAAATGATGACCACAAACTTTTTTTAATTATTATTTTTGTCAAACCAAATTTTTAATTATTACATTTGGCATACAATTTTAATTATTACATTAATAGTCAGTATAGTAATTATAGTTCATTAGAAACATCAGTTTTCCAGTAATTACTTAAAACTACATTTTATTACTTTTTCACCCTCCCCCATAATACAATAGAATCATACATTATTTATTAGAGCTGAAAAGGACTAGAGATCATCTAATCCAATTGGTCTCAAATAAAAGTACTTTGTCAGGGAGAAGACTAGTATGTCTTTCATCCAATTTTCTTTTAAATCTTTGTCTTCCATTGTAGAATTGATATTAAGTATTTATTCCAAGGTAGAAATGTGGTAAAGGCTAAAAATTGAAGGTAGTCAGATAGAAATGCCATTTGAATGTGAAATGGTATGTGCATGAATGTAGGAGGGATGGAATTGACACTGTATCTTTTGTAATTCAGCCATTTTTTTGACTATTGCATTGCATATGTAGTCATTTATGTTTAATAAACATCTAGATTAATTAAGAAAACTTGTTTAAAGAATGGAATGCTTTGGTCAAACTTCAAAAGATTGTGCTGAAGAAAATGAATTGTAGGAAAGTCAACTTTAATAATCTTAAGAAAATAAGTAGGAAAAGAGTTTGAGTGCAAAGGACTGGAGAGTAATTAGATCATGCTTTTAAAGTAAAATAATTTCTAAAGTAGAACAAAGAGTGAAATAATAGGGTCAAGTCAAGACAACTGAACCAGTCTGCAAAGATGATTCTAAATGGCCCCAAAATAGGTATAAAAAGTATAGACCAGAAACAAGGCATACAAAGACGTGTGGAAAAAGAAAAGTCAAGACAACTAGAGTGAAAATGAGGTGAAAGCAAAGAATTCTTTAGATCTGGTACCAAGGACGAAGAAAATATTTTCCTTTATTAAATGAGAAAACAAAATGTAAACATTTGCAAATAAGCCATTTTAAGCATTGCTGTAGCTAGTTGGTATAATACAGAAAGCACTGGACCTGGTGTCAGAAAGAGAAGAGTTAAAATATTGTTTTTTGTGACCCTGAGCAACTCACTTAAACTCTTGGGACCTTTGGATCTATAAAACAGGACTGATATTTGCCAGAGTTATTGTGAGATCATAATGTACAATGTTTTGCAAACCTTAAAATCCTATGTAGATGCTATTATTGTTGTTATTGTTCATGTTATTGTTGCTGTTACTGTATTTTGAACCATATATGATTATATCAGAACAAACACTAACCATGTAGATTTTATCTTGTGCTTTTTGACCCTCTGTGATTCTAGTCTATATTTTCCCATAAATCTTTTATAGAACTAAGCCCCTCAAAATCTATATTCAACCTATTATAATAGTAGGTTAGAACCACTCTCTAGGCCTACCAAATGGTGGTCTTGCTATTCTATCTCACAGGTATCCAGGATTCCTTCCTTGTCTCTGCCTCTTAGAATCCCTACTTTTCTTCAGAGCTCAGCTCAGATTCTACCTTCATGAGGAGACCCTTGCTGATCCTCCTAGCTACTAGGTTTCCCCCCTAAAATTGTGTTAATTTTGCATATATTTATGTGACATGGATCATCATGGTGGTTGCTTTGGAGGGCATAGTTGGAATGCTAGTAGTTCTCACTGGCATCTCCCCTATCCCCTTTTCATCCCCAGAGATCTAATTAGGCATTCCTTGTTACGACAAATATTTTGTTTTTCCCCTGCCTAGGGACAGAATAATAACCCCCTCAAGTCCTTGTGATCCCCCTTTTTTGGGCATTGTATGTAGGTTTTCTCAAACAGAATACTGGAAGTACAATCACAATAGCTGAAAAGCCCCAGTTAGAAAAATTCCTAACATGGAGAGAGAAGTTTGGGTCTCTGACTTAAATTAAAATTATCTTTATTTCTCACTAACCTTTGGTCTCTTAATGTTTGAGGCAAAATTCAGGATATCGGAAATGTTTAAGTTAAAGAAGCAGGCAGAGTCGGTTCCTGGACAAGCTCAGGGAGGGAAAGTTTTGGAAAAGGAGACTTAAAAATATTTCTCAGTCCTTGAAGAAGTGGGTACAACTGGCAGCCTCAGCTTAAGTCTTCAAGATGTCTGTAGGAGTTCATTGTCCACCCTCAATGTCTCTCTTTTCTGTTCCAGCAAGCCCTCCTTTTGTTTTCTCTTTTTGCATATTGCCCCTGCCCTACTGATACTGGTTCAGCTCATTAAATCCAATGCAGAAATAAGGATACTGTCCCTCCATGCTTCTGCTCAACCCTTAAGGTCCCTACTTTTTCCTTGCAGTCTCTGTCCCTTTAAAAACTCCTGGGCATAATTTTATTTATTATTGTCTTTTTGGCTTAAAGAGCACAATTGTATATTACATTCATATACCACATTTCATTTAGCTATTTCCAAATAGGAGGGTACCTCTTTAACTTTCCATTTTTGGCTACCATGAAAAGTTGATTATCGCTCTCTCTCTCTCTCTCTCTCTCTCTCTCTCTCTCTCTCTCTCTCTCTCTGTCTGTCTCTCCGTCTCTCCCCCTTTCTCTCTTTCTCTCCCATCTATGTATGATATATATATATATATATGGATATGCATATACATATATATCTATCGTCTATCTGTGTCCATCTGTCTGTCTGTCTGTCTGTCTGTCTGTCTGTCTGTCTATCTATCTATCTATCTATTGAATCTCCTTATCTTCTTTCTTTCCTTTCCTTGTTGGTAATCTGAGCCAAAGGTTATGCATTTTGGTATCTTTCTGGGCAGTTCCAAATTGCTTTGCTTTCCAGAATGGCTGAACCAATTCCATAGCTACATTGGTAGTGTTCCAATGTGTGCTGGTTTTCTAACAACCTTTCTAACATTTTTCATTTTTCTCCTTTGTATATCTTTGTCCATTTGATGGGTGTGAGTTAGAACTTAAAATTTGCTTTAATTTTCATTTCTCTAATTAGTGATTTCAGGCATTTTACAATTTAGTTATTGATATCTGTAATTTCTTCCTTTGAAAACTACCTATTCATATTCCTATTGGGGAATGCTTTTTTTTTTTAGTCTTAAATTTGAGTCAGTTCCTAGGTTATGATTTTTTTTTTTAAATCAGAGAACCTAACCACAAAACTCTGTTCCCATTCCTTTAAAATTTTAACTACATTAGATTTATTTGAGCCAAAAATATTTTTATCCTCAACATTTGCTTAATTTTAGACTATTCTATTACTTTTGAATCTGTAGATCAAAAAGTTAATATCTTCCTTGCCCTTTGCATTTATTTATGATGTGATCTTTTATATCTAGGCCATGTATCCATCTGGAGTTTATCTTAGAATAGGGATTGAGGTGTTGTTCCATAGCTAATTTCTACCAGACTGCTGTTCAGTTTTCCTAGAAGTTTTGCAAAATAGTGAAACCTTCTCTCCAATCAACAGGCATATTAGATTTATTGAACATTATGCTACTGTGTTTCTGAAGGTTATATACCTGTTCTGTTACACTGATTGTCCTCTCTATTTTTAACTAATACTAAATAACATTTATGGTTACTGCTTTAAAGTAGAGTTTGAGATCTAGTATTGGCAGACTCTTTTCCTGCAACTTTTTCATTATTATTATTATCCCATTATTCTTGATATTTCTCCATGTGAATTTTGTTATTATTTTCTCAACCTCTATAAAATATTCTTTTGGTAGTAAAATTGGTACAACATTCAACAAGTTAATTAATCACAGTAGAATTGTCATTTTTATTAGTTTGGCTTTACCTGACTTCAACTGATTATTGTTTCTTCAAATATTTAGGTTTGTCTTCATTTTTGTAAAGAATATTTTATAATTAGAATCATATCCTGTACTTCTTGGTATATCTTGGTATATGCTGCCAGATTTTTTTAGCTGCTATAGTTATTTTGAAATTTCTCTTTCTACCTCTTCCTGCTATGTTTAGTGAGAAAATAAAAGATGATTTTGGTGGATTTATTTTTATCATGCAACTTTGCTGAATTTATAAATTGTTTTAATTAATTTTTGTTGGCTATTTGGGACTTTATAATGAGTTAATCATTTGCCAAAAGTAAAAAAAAATGTTTCTGCTTTGACTATGCTTATTGCTTCAATTTCTCTTTCTTTTCTTAAAAAAAAAAATCCTTACCTTCCATCTTAGGCAAAAGAGTAGTCAGGCCTAGTTGACAAAGGTTAAGTGACTTGCCCAGAGTCATATAGCTAGGTAGTGTCAGAGGCTAGATTTGAAGCCAGAACCTCCTATCTCTAGGTCTCAATCCTTTGAGCCACCTTGCTGCCCCCTTCTTTTTCTTTTCTTATTGCTAGAGCTAGGATTTCTAATACTATGTTAAATAATTGTTGTTGAATTTTGTCAAAACCTTTTTAAAAATCATCTGTTGATATAATTATATGATTTTTAAATTTTTTCTTCACAGAACATATTTATAGTTTTCCTTATGTTGAACTAATCTTGGGTTCCTGATATAATTCTAACCTGGTGATAATTCTTTTTTTTTTAATTTAAGATTAAATGTAAGACATAATTCTCCTTTTCAAAGCTCATCATTTCTGTGTCCCATGTTTCTGCAAGGAACTTTTCTAAGTTGTTTGTAATTTTCATTCTTTATCTACTGGTTTCTTCTGTACAGATTATAAATATGCCTTTGACTTTGATAAACCTCCAAATGACCCTGCCATCCCCTCAAGCTGTTATCCTGTATCTCTCCACCATTTCACTGTCAAATGCTAGAATATGTATCAAATTTCCTTGATATACTTTCCCCCTTCTCTTTGAATACCTTTTTTCTGTTTTGCATGAAAAGAAATTCTTTTTTTATTATAAACTCAACAAACATAAACATACAAGAACATTCTCAATATACAAAGAACAGAAGATATATATATTAATTTATGCAGTTTATTAAAATTGTATATTTAGTTTAACTTGGTATTAAAAACCTGCCCTGCTCATCTGTTTCCCTTTCTGACTTTCTCTTCTTCTCTGTAAAGTTTTTCTTTCATTAATGCTCTTTTGTTTATTTCTCTCTTTGCCTCATCACTATGGCTATCTCATCAACTTCTTCTAATTGAGTTCTTCTCTTGTTACAAATAAATGTAGTCAAACAAAACACATTAATCCTTTACCTATATCTTAAAATGCACATCACATTTTGCTCTTCAGCTTCATCATCTCTCTTCCTGGAAGTATGAAGTATAGCTTATCAGTCTTTTTATGTCAGATTTAGTCAGTTCATTGATAGAATTCTTAACTATTTTAAATTTGTTTTCTTTTATATTGTTTGCTAATTCTATAAGTAGTTCTTTTTTTTTCTACTTTATTCTACAAACATTCATCAATGTCTTCCCCCTTTTCTATGAATCATATTGGTCATTTCTAAGACCTGATTTTTCTCTATCAGTTTTTGGTTCTCCTTCTTTAATTGGCCCATTTTTTCTTACATTACTTTCATTTCTCCTTGCCTCACTCTCATTTCTCTTTCCCACATTTCCTCTGCCTCTCTTAATTGGTTTTTGAAGTCTTTTTTGAGCTCTTCCAGAATTTTCCATCGCTTGCACTGTCCTCTTCTGTGTCTGTACCTTGCTCTTTATCTTCATAAAAAATTCTTTAGAGTTAGGTGCTTTTTTTGTTTGCTCATTTTCCCTATCTAATTATATTTAGGCTTGGGAGATGATATGATGGTCTGAGAGCTGAGAGCTCTGAGAGCCCCCTCCCCCTACTGATTCAATTGACCCTTGAGATGCTGATAGCTTAAAGACTTGCCTCAGGCTTAGATATGAGCTTTTGATCTCATTCTGATCTTGATCAAGGGGGTGATAAAATTCTAGCCCGAGGGTTTTTGGTCTCACTATGTACTCAGTCCAGTTGGGGGCATTTTTAATTGCCCTGTCCTGGAGTTACACCCTGAGCTTTAGGCAAAAAGATCATTACTTAGTACTTAGTAGGATCAGTCACCCTAAACTGTGAATTAACTATGTCCTTATCCCAAGCCCAGACTGGGATTCCTGGCTTCCCTCTGGGCCCACACAGATCAGCACACTTCCGCCTGGCCTGCCCTGGGCTGGGACCCCAGACTTCTTTATAAGTTTGAAATTTCAAGTGGTGTGGATTGGCTTGCACCATTATTTGTCAGGATTTGAATGTTGGCTTGGCTTTAGGTTCCCTACCTGGGACAGGTGATGTGGTGTTGGGGTGTGTGGCTTGCTCTTCCCTCCTTGCTACAGCTTCTTGCTGGGTCTGTTCTCCTCTCACCCCAGTGCCCCAGATGTTCTCTGCATGCTTTTTGGGTTTTTCTTTTCTTGAAAGCTGAAAGTTGTTTCACTCTTTCTCCTTGTTGGATACTCCTGTATTTGTTTTGTGGTGATATTTTAATCTTGGTTGGAGAGGATTCTCATGACATAAATTTGCTCTTGATTACTCTGCCATCTTGGCTCTGCCCCTGAAACCATATTGGTCATTTTATATGATGTTATAATATTCCATCATATTATACATATCATTATTTTAAAAACTTTTACAATTACATTTTATTTTTCAATTTACAAATATCCACCTTATTTCCTTTCCATCGTCTCTTTCATTGAAAAAAGAAACAAAAACCTTTATAACAAATATATATGCAAACAAAAATTACTGTATTTTCTGTCTAAAATAATATGTCTCATTCTGTACTCTGAGTCCATCACCTTTCAGCTAAAAAGTTGGTAGCATGTTTTGTTGTAAGTCCTCTGAAATTATGATTTGTCATAACATTGATGAGAGTTTAAACTTTTTTTCAGAATTGTTTGTCTTTACATTGTTGTTCCTATTATACAAATTGTTCTACTTATTCTGCTCATTTTATCCATCAGTTCATAAAAATTTACCCATGTATCTCTGAAACTCTCATAATTTTTTGATAGCACCAGAATATTCCATTGTATTCATAGACCATAATTTGTTTATCCACTCTTAAATTGATTGATGCTTACTTTGTTTATACTTCTTTGCTAAAATAAAGTGCTGCTATAAATATTTTTGAACATATAGATCTTTTCCTTTCTTTTACTTCTTTGGGGAGTGTGTTAAGGAAATATGCACAATTTGATTACTTTTTGGGTATAGATTTAAATTACTTTACAGGATGGTTGGTTTCCACTCTATTATTGGTTTCTTGTAATATGACTTCCAATTCTCTCACTTAACTGAAGCTGGTCTTTTCAAGGTTACTGAGCATATCCTAGCTCATAAGACTAATGACCTTTTCTTAGTCATCTCTCTTGATCTCTCAGAAGCTTTTGACAATACTGACTATTTTCTTCTCCAACACTTTCTCTCCCCCTGAATTTGTGTGATCTATACTATCACACTTCTGGTATCTACCTTCTTTTTCTTTCTCAATTTCCTTTCATAGACCATTATCCAGTATTCCACCCTCTTTTAAGTGATCATATTCCAGGACCTTGCACTGGACCCTTATTTAATCTTTCTACTTATTTTCTCCTGGTCGTTTCATTAGTTCCCATAAATTCAGTTGTCATCTCTGTGAAGATTATTCCTGTATCATCATGTCTAGCTCCAATTTTTTCCCTAAACTCCATTCTTTAATTACTGATTTTT
This sequence comes from Monodelphis domestica, assembly GCF_027887165.1. NCBI lineage: Eukaryota > Metazoa > Chordata > Mammalia > Didelphimorphia > Didelphidae > Monodelphis > Monodelphis domestica. The sequence continues at coordinate 161,202,683 of NC_077234.1, forward strand.
TGCTATATGCTTACAGTGGGATGTTCCATAGGTGTCTCAAATTCAACTTATCATTTTTGAATGGTGTTTTTAAGCCCAGGACTTAGCACAATTTCTGGCACAGAGTAAGTACTTAATAAATGCTTATTGAATTAAATTATCTCTTCAATAATACTTCAAGTACTGTGGAAGGAGACTTCAGATGTATTCATTCAACTATTTTTGCAGATGCAAGTCTCAGGTTACTATACAAATGTCTGTAAATTTATTTCATTTGTTGTTTTTTTTTCCCAGTCTATGAAAGCACATAGAATAATATGGCTCACTTGGATTTTGCACTTGACTACACTGAATCTTTTCTCAACTGTTCATTGTGAGCTGATCCTACTTGGAATTATTCATGAACTTTTCTTATTGACCATATCAGTTTTTTTGGTAAGAAAATGCAAATATTTCATTTTTATCTTTGTATTCCTAGTTCCCAGTACAGTGGCTAGGTGATTAATATGCCATCAACCTCCCCATAATATGTGAAAAATGTACCTTTCTGAACCATTATTGTCCCTGGGTTGCCATGGCTTTCTTCTTAGCAAGAACATTTAGTATCTTCTGGCTAAGGTGGTTTCTGAACCCCAGCTGTTTCAGCCACTTAGTTGTGGTGACTATTTTAGATCAGCCAAACTTCTAAAGGAGAGAGTAATAATTAGAATTAATGTATTTTCACTTTTTTTCAGTGTTGGCAATGCATTTAAAGAGACTGAGTTAGAGTTATTGCAATTGGTTACTTTTTTCTCATCTTTTTTATAATTTGGTGTTAACTTTGATTTTTAACCAGTTGATTATTTGTCTGTGAAGAAAAAAATATTCTATTTTATAAAATGGGGCTAATAACGGTACCTACCTCATAGCGTTGTTCAAATAGGATTTGATCCTCATTGGTTCAAATGATGTAACCTATGTAAAACACTTTGCAATAATTTGTTTCATAAGTATCATGTAATGGTAATGATGACAAAAGCAATGCAGGAAACATAGTGAAGCATCAAGAATGACTGAACATTATATTTTTGTATCAAATTTTAGTTTTACATATCAGATGATTGTCATAAATATTTGAGGCAAAATTTTCCTCAATTTGATTTCTTCAGTGACACTAATTTTTTTTAACAAAAAATCTCTACAATTTTATATAATCAAGATTGTTTATCTTATATTTTGGGATCATATCTATTCCTTTCTTATATGAGAATTCTAATCCTAACCACTGATTCTTATTTTCTAATCTTTATATTTTATTACTTTTTAGAGTTGGGTTGCATATCCCTTTAGAGCTTATTCAGATCCTGGTCTAAAGCTCTTTTCTGCCCAACTGCTTTCTATCTGTCCCAGAAGTTCTTATTGAAAAAGGAGTTTTTTCTCATTGGTTTGTGTTCTTAAGTTCATTTAACATGGAGAGGCTGTGCTTGATTGCTTCTGACTCTTGCCTACCTACTTTTCTGTAAACTAATTAAAATGCTCAAATTGATCTGTAATCTAGATTTGCTTATTTCTTCCAACAGTGATATTCACAATCCATCCATAATGAAATCCTATTGTGATTACTACTTAATAATATAATTTGATATGAGATATCGAAAGACCCCTTTCTTTCATTGTTCAATCATTTAGTCAAGTTCAACTCTTTGTGACCCTATGGAGTATAGCACACAATTCCTATGTCATATATTTTAGCATTTTAATATGATCCATGGGATTTTCTGGAAAAAGATAGTAGAGGGCTTTGCTGTGTCCTTTTCTAATGAATCACCTTTTGTCAGAATTCACCTTTTTTCCCCTCTTATGTAACCCAGCATGGTGTAGCTTATAGTTTCATTGAGCTATATAAGCCCCATTCACCTGATAAGGCAGTAATCCAGGAGAAGAGGCTCCCTTCTTATTTATTCATTATTTTCTTTGGTGATTCTAACTTTTTTTTCCTTAAAGTGAATTTTGGTATCATATTTGACTGTCTTAGAAAATAATAGTTTGGTTTCTTTAGTATTAAAACTTTTAGTTTAGGTAGTTTCCTATTGGTATGATCCTACCATGAACAATGATTGTCTTTTCAATTGTTCATTTTCTCTAATTTATGTAAAGCATGTTTTAAAGTTCTATTTGTTTAAGTTGTGCTTATCTTTTGGTACTTTAATACTTTAATTCAGTTGGTACTTTGAAACATTTATAAATTAAATATTTAATTATATATTTAAAATTTTATAGTTATTTTGAATTGGTTTACTCTATCTCCCTTTTTTGAAATGTATGGTGATAATTTGGTGAGTTTATTTTATTTCAATCTGAAGCTATTAATTGGTTTCAATTAATTTTTTCATTGCATTGAATGCTTATTTATCTAAGTAAGCCATTATACCTGCAAATGGAGAAACTTGTTTTCTTTTTTCCTGGGCTTATATCTTTAAAAATTCTTTTTCATAGTTAGTATTATCTCAAATGGTAATATAGGCAATAAATCTATTTTTTCCTGTCTTGTTTTTGTTGGGAAAACTTCTACTCATTTTTTTAGGCCAAATAATGTTAGTTCTTGGTTTTGAACAGATACTTTTGGAAAGTCTTTTATTGCTATACACATTATTGTTTTTTAAAAATATCGATACTGTATTTTTGATAGCAGGAACACTTTCATCTAAGCCCAAATGCTGGTTATTTCACAATGATGCTATGTGTTTGCTGTGAAGATAATTAAACATCAATAATAATCTATTCAATTGAGTTGGATTTTTAGTCAGAACTGGAATAAAGCATTTGTGTTCATTTGGCAAGTTTTAGAAATTGTTCATTTTGTGTTAGTGGAAGGCTTCTGCAGTTGTTTTCATTCTCACACATTCAGGTTTTCTGAAAAAAGGGTCAGAGAAAAGGCTAGCAAAGTACCAAAAGTTAAATTGACAGTGAGTGTTATTAGAGTGTTGGGGAAAAATAATCTGATTTCTCCCTATTTGGGATACAACACTGAAATTTAATTTTTGACTGAAGGCCTTGCAATTTTTTTCCCCTATAACATAGTTTTGTTCTTAGAATCATGCTTTAGCCAAGTTTAAGCTAGTGTTAATGAATTAAAAGAAAAGGAACTTGTTTGTCCACTTAAGCTTTTTTTTACACCCATTTCACACATTGTTGTCTGTTTTAATTCATGCTTTTGATACCATTTCTGATGTGTAAAATTCATTGTCTTATAAATATCTTATAAAAATTCAATTGCAAATAAACTATTGTGGCTGTTAAAAAAAGTAGGCACTTTTTAATGTTTGGGATTTGGCTCATTACAAAAATAAATTACTCCATTTTCAGATAGTAAAATAAGTGTTTTTGAAAAATAACAGTTGTTAAGAGTTTTATAAAAGCAAACATTAGATACGTTTTTAACCAGAAAAGGAGTCAAGTCTAACGATGTAGCAAGAATGAGAAAGTAGGACAACCTTCTTAAATGCTCCATTGCTATCACTGAGGAAGTAAAAGAACCAAAGGAAAGCCTTTAACACTGTTGATGTATCCTTTATAAAAGATTTAAGGACAGACATAGGCAAAAACTGCATGAGATAAGAAAGTTTTGAAAGTTTGCACCATGCAATGGCGAACTGCATATACCACACTAACACAATCCCAGATCTGCCCAGGTAATATTAAAAAGTGTCACTCATGGCAAACCTGTGTTTATTGCAACTCAGGATACTGTCTATATTGCCTTACTGGAGTCCTGACTAGGAACTTAACCTTGACCAACTGTATTACCTAGAGAACTTTGCTGTGAGGATTATCCCCTTCCTTTCTATAGGAATGAGATCAGAGCCTGGACCTAATCCATTCAAGGGACAGTAGACACTATCTGGTCATTATCTTTCTTGAGCAGAATGCTTCATTTTACAACTGAATCAAAGCATCTTTCTCTAAATGACCTCTGTTTTGATTAGCTCTGAAAGGACATTTATTATCCATAGTATGGGAGCATCCATTATAGCATGTTGTATTTTTTTTTAGTACTCTAAGGATATGTTTCTTTTTGCAAAAGTACATAAAATAGTATATTAATATTCAGACTTATTAGATACTCTCATTATATTCAGGTGTTATTTCTGTACTTTGAATTGTTGCTATGAAAAAGTTCTGTTATTTAAAATTTAAATTAATGCATAATATCAGAAATATGCCCTAAAATACATATAATTTAATCAGTGATATAAAAATTTAATTAATGTGGATTTTTATGGGCAGAACTCTTGATCAGAATACATTAAATGAATTTTGTAAGACATTGAATTTAAAGAATTTCCACATTAAAGATCACATTTGCTATACATCTTGAATAGTTGCTTGAAAGGTTTGTACCTATGTTCAGGACTTGGAATATCCCAAATTAGGTAATATAACAATGATGACTTGGGACTAAGTGCAGTCATGAAATGTAATTTTTAGAGCTTATAATTATAAAATAATGAGTTTTATTTGCATTTCATTAAATTGCTATAACATATATTAGAAATAAAGCTCCTCAGTGTTTGAAATTAAAATATTGACAATTGTATTGGACAATAGAAAATATGTACTAACTTGAAATTGCTTCTAAGTGCTTTGAGCTTTATATTTCAAAGATTCTATTTAGTTTATTATAACCTCAAAGATAAAATTCAAATAATAATTAATAGATAATATGAAGGTGAAGAAAATTATATTATATATAAAAGAGATTCTTAAATTCTGAGACTACTTCTCAAATTGCACCAGAAATCAGTGCTTAGGTAGCAGAGACTACCTTCTCTATAATACAACTTATTTGAGGGTTGGCCAAAAAAAATTGATTTGGAAAAGCCTATTGTGTAAAGTTCTATATTTGATTTCTCATGCAAAAAATAGTTTTAAATTGGAATTTCTATGGGCATTATCATAAGTATAGGCTTTCATTTTTTTTTGGAAAAAAAACAATTGATTTGGAGGAGATTTTTTTCACAAATAGTAATGAGAAGATGTAGAAAACAATTCAAGAAGAAAATTCAGAGAAATGTTAAACATATTTCAATATGTATGAGAAAATACCTTTTCTGAAAGATAGAATGGTTCCACTTCTGTGTTCATTTCTTTAATTCAGAATTTTTTCTTCAGCATCCAATTGGAAGTTACTGGACAAGAAGGAATTACTACAGTGCCTGGCACTTAGAAAAATGTTTGGCATGTAGTAGGAACTTTAGTTTATTGATTGATATTGATTGACCTTTCAGCTCACTATCCTGACTCCAAAAATCATATTTGAAACAGAGTCACTGGAATTTTCAAAGCTTCAGTAAATTAAATGTATTACATCATGACCTTCTGTACCACCACTCTCTTATACAAGTGAAGGTTTGACCTTGTTGGTAGGTACCATTTTGTCCTGTCACTCTATCCCTAGAGAGAAGAGGGACATGTAGAAACAAATAGCTAGAATTATTGATGTCTATATAATAATAACTTCAAGACACCAAAGAACATTTACCAATCATTATGTTCATCCTCATCTAATTTATTCATTATTGGCATGTTCAAAGGCTCCTGAAGTCTGTTTATCCTAGATTGTTTCTTTTGTCATGTTCAAACTTCCTTGATCCTCCTGGGCATAAAATAGCACTGACCCTAATGGTGTGAAAGAGAATTCTTTACTCTATTGTCTATCCTGAGTTAACACTAGTTAATTAGTTAAGTACCTCACTAGATTGTGAAGACAGGATTAACTCTCCTTTGTCTACCATTTGATTGATCAACACAAGCTTGAACTAGATGGAGGAAGCTTTGCTGGAGACTGTTGCTTAGATAATGGACTTGGAGCTTGGATCTGGACTCTGATTCCTGAACTACTTCATTGGTGAGTGAAAGGCTGACTCCTTTCCTAGTTTCTGAAGAGACTAACTTTCATCTTGGAGGAGGCCACTTACTACCAGCCTTCCTGGTTTAGAGCTAATTAATCTCTGCCTGAATTAAGATAGGATAGATAACTTTTCTATCCCCTTTACATTTCTCCACTTTATTGTTTCCTCTCTATTTTATACATACATTTCTGACTCACGATATAATAAATGTTGGTGACCACATAATTTCATAAAATTATTGTCCAACCATTAATTTTCACCTTTATGATGGCCAAGAATCTCCCAGATTCAGCTTCTAGGTTTAGGCAAGGTTGGCTTCTTTGGTTTATGTATGTTTTCATTTCTCAGGACCAGAAACAAAATTGAACTACAAGGGTGGATGAAGAAACAAATTATTTCAGGTCTCTTTGTATCTATTTTTGTGTATGTTTGTATCATGGGTTGTTTGTATGCTAATAACAAACTCTGTAAATAGATTAATTGAATGATGAACTTCGTTTCTGCTCTTTGAAATCTTGGACTAGATTAGCAGAGCATAGCATCTAGTTCTTAATTATTTTAATTGTTAGTGCCCGTAACACTGAGTTTAATCAGTTCAATTAACTTTTTTCAAAACATTTTAGTCTATCAAATTCTTTCAATAATAGCGTTAAGTTGTTTCTTTAACAATCATGACTCAAATTTGCATATTTATAGTTTGATTTCCTTAAGCACATCAAGACATTTAAAATTAGCCTAGTTGTGCTTTCTGTATCTATATCTATATACACACATAATAATACCTGTATAACCCAGATCAAATTATTTATCCTCTTTGGGAAGGGGGAAGGAAGGAGTCAATTTGGATTTTATAATTTTGGAAAATATATGTTGAAAAATGTTATTACATGTCACTAGGACAATAAAATGTGTTTTTTAAATGAAAGAGGTTATTATGACCTGAATTCCTCTTCTAATAATGTTAAGAAGCAGCATGCTGCAGTTATTGTGTTGGATTTTGAATTAGGAAGATCTGAGTTCAAATTTTCCTTTGACACATACTAGCTATATGACCTAAGCAACTAAGATAACAAATTACAGATAAGTTTCTATTGAGGTAGTTTCTATATTGAGTTCACTATGTAATACAAATCATAGGTCTGGATTAAAAGAAAAAAAATAATTAGATGAACTTAATTGGTAACTTTTCCTAGTGGTTTAAACAACAAATCAATAATTTTAAGTTGGGAAGACAACAACAACTAGTATTACATAGTAATAGAACTTTTGTGAAGCATATATTTTCTCATTTGATCATCAAAATAGCTCTAGGAGACTAATGCTAAAATTACTTTTTTTAATAGATGGGGTGAAAAAACATCAAGTTTCTTGCTTAACATCTCACAGCAAGTAACATGTGAGGCAGGACTTGAATTCATATGTAGCTGACTGGAAGTCCTATTCTCCATTCTTTGTACCACCTAGCTACCATCTAACAATGTTAGTGGTTTGGGAAAAATGATTAATTTATGAGGATCATAATTTAGCAGTGAGGTAGGCATGTCAAACTGGATAGAGATAACCTTAGAGACAGGAAGACCTGGGTTCTAGTCCTACTTCTTATGCATTTTGACTTTGTGATTCTAGGCAGGCTACTTGACTTTTTAGTGCTCTAAACAATTTTCTAAGAAGAAAATTTTTGGGAAAGGTTCAAATTTGCATTAATAGAGGAGCTTCTTCAGCTAGGAGTACTCCTGTATCAAAGAATTCACAAATCTAGTTCATATCCTGTCTTTATATAATTTAGAAAAGCACTTTTGTTCTAGTTATTATGGCATGATTTAAAAATTCCCATTCTAAAATCATGGCAGCTAAACCTTACATATTTGAGACTCTTCTTTGCTCTGGCTGCCTTCTTTGGGAAACTCATTTCTTTTTTATTTATATTTTTAATTTTAGAATTTGTTTATTTATAACATTTTTCCATGGTTATGATTCATGATTTCCCCCACCCCTCTTCTCTCACCCCTCCTGGAGCTGACAAGCAATTCCACTGGGTTATAAATGTATTATTGTTCAAAACCTATTTCCATGTTATTCATATTTGCAGTAGAGTGATCTTTTAACATCAAAACCCTAATCATATCTCCATTGAACCACATGATCAATCATATGTTTTTCTTCTGTGTTTCTGTTCCTATAGGTCTTTCCTTGGATGTGGATAGTGTTCTTTCTCATGAGTTCCTCTGGATTGTCCTGAGTCATTTCATTGCTGCTAGTAAAAAAGTCTATTACATTTGATTGTCTCTTGGTTCTGCTCCTTTTGCTCTGCATCACTTCTTGGAGGTCTTTTCACTTCACATAGAAATCCTCCAGTTCATCATTCCTTTCAGCACAATAGTATTGCATTACCATCAGATGCCACAATTTATTCAGCCATTCACCAATCAATGGCACCCTGCCATTTTCCATTTTTTCCCACCACAAAGAGCATGACTATTACTATTTATATACAAAAAATTTTCCTTATTATCTCTTTGGAGTACAAATCCAGAAGTGGTATGGATGGATCAAAAGGTAGGTATTCTTTTAAAGCCCTTTGCCCATAGTTCCAAATTGCCTTACAGAATGATTAGATTAATTCATAACTCCATCAGCAGTGTATTAATGTCCCAATTTTGCAACATCCCCTCTAACATTTATCACTTTCCTTTGCTGCCATATTAGCTAATCTGCTAGGTGTAATGTGTTACCTCATAGTTGTTTTTATTTGCATTTCTCTAATGGGGGGGGGTAGAACACTTTTTCAGGTGATTCTTGATAGTTTTGATTTATTCATCTCAGAACTGCCCATTCATATCCCTTGATCATTGAATGGGGAATGGCTTGATTTTTTATAAATTTTATTTTGTTCCTTTTATATTTGAGAAATTAAACCTTTGTCAGAGAGTTTTGTTGCTTTTCTTCTAATTTTGGTTGCATTGGTTTTGTTTGTACAAAACCCTTTTAAGTTGATGTACTCAAAATCATTCATTTTACATTTTGTAATATTCTCTATCTCTTGCTTGGTCTTAAATTCCTTTCTTTCCTCACAGATCTGATAGGTATTCTATGTTCACCTAATTTATTTGTGATTTCACTCTTTATATTTAAGTCAGGATACATTTCAATATTCTTATTAAAAATGTTACCCATAACTAAGATCAATACTCTAGGATCATCACCTTTCTTGTCTAAGGCAGTGTGCCTCTTTCAATGCAACCTAGTATTTCATTAGTTTTTCTTTTCCTTTTGGATACAGTATTAGATTATTGACTAATGTTAAATTCAAGGTCCCTACTCTTATGCTACTCAAAGCAGTCATCATCTCAGATCTGAAGTCTTTCATGAAGACTGTCCTGACTCATCCAGATGAAGGCAGTCACTTTCCTGTCAAAATTTTCACATCCCATTAGAATTCTTTTTTTTGGTCTTATTCGCATTATCCCTTTTGCTGTAGTTCTTTATAAACATGTTTTGCCATGCTCCCCATTCCCATTAAATTGTAAGTTCTTGACAGGTGAGTCTTGTGTTTTGTAGGTATTTAGTATTTGTTGAAATAAAGTCTATTTAGAATAACATCACTACTGAAAAAAGAAGTTTTAAAATACAATAAAGTTGATAGGTCAGCCCATTTCTCTTTGTATATATGTTTGGTGCAATTATTTAGAAACAACTCCAAATCTATGATCTTATTTATATCTCAGAGAATCAAGAAGAGTCTTTTCCCCAAAGTAACAATGGTTGACTTTCCCTGGATATTCTGCCCAGTGATACCAAGTGCCTATCAGAGTGGTTGGCATATCAGTGTGTTCTGATTATGAAAATGAGTTTGGCTTACTTTGCTATAATAGTATAGCTTGGATAAGAATTAACATAGAGGTTTGAGGAATATAAAAATATAATTAATTAATTAAATATTTAAATCTTAAATATTTTACACTATTTTAAATCTTACATATAAAAATTATAGGAGTGAAAGAATTATTAATCATTTATCATGGGCTCATGACTCTAGCCAGAATGATTCCTAAACTCTTTTTGAAAGATGATTTTTTTTTGCATTTATAGGATAATTTTATAAGACACAGACAATTCTAATTCCTAAACCAGGGATAGCTAATTTTATTTTTTACTTTTTATAAAATTTTATTTAATTGATTAAGAGAATTTTTCCATGGTTACAAGATTTATGTTCTTTCTCTACCCTCCACCCCCCCAACCTCCTCCTGTAGCCAATGATCAATTCCTCTGGATTTTACATGTGCCATGGATCAAGACCTATGTCCACATTATTGCTATTTGCACTAGGGTGATCGTTTAGAGTCTACATCCCCAAACATGTCCCCATCGAACTATATAATCAAGCAGTTGTTTTTCTTCTGTATTTCTTCTACCACAGCTCTTTCTCTGGATGTGAATAGCGTTCTTTTTCACAAGTTGAAATTTATCTTGTTATTTAAAATTTTCTTAGTCATATTTGGCCAATATGGAATTTATTCATTTTATTTTTTTTTATTCTGTTGGTTTTGTCTTTTCCCCTCTCCTTCCAAGTACAAAAAAAATTTAAAATATAGCATAAGTTTATATCAGCAATCATCCATGTTTATAGTGCAAACACATACTCTTTTTTGACCTGGCTCTTAGTCCAATGGCAAGAAGCACAATCATTCAATCTTCTTGATTAGGAAGAAAGTAGATAAAACATTAACTAGTTACATGTATTTTTTCCCTTTCCTCTCTGTTCAGACTGTAGAAGAATAGAGTTTAGAATTTACTTAAGGGGGCTAATATTTGTGAAATATTTATTAGTTTTGCTATATTTGATTCCATTTCTACAGCTTTTAGGAAAAGGTACAATGCAAAATACAAAAATAGAAATATACCAAACAGAAATAAAAAACTAAATATAATCATATTGAATGCCACAGAAAAAGGACAAATGAGAGAACTGGGAGCATGGAGAGAGAGTTGAGAGTAAACCTGACCTATAAATTATAGTTTTCTTAAAAATACCCTTGCTTTATCCTGGAATTAATACTAAGTATTTGTTTCAAAGAAGAAAAGTAGTTGGGCTTGGCAATTGGCATTAAGTGACTTGCCTAGGGTCACACAGTTAGGATGCATCTGAGATCATATTTGAGCCCAGGACCTCCTATTTCCAGGCCTGTCCCTCTATTTACTGAGCCACCTAACTTCTCCTTAAACCTACAGTTTTGATATTTCAATAGAAAGTTCTGTTTACAGTAACAGCTTTTAGTGTATATTGCTTAAGTGTGTGATTAAAACAACTCATAAGAAGCATGAGTCTGAGAAAACATAAAGAAAATGCCGGGTGGGCTAGAATTTAGAATGAATTAAAATTGTGTGCTGCTTGTGGTTTTTCAATTCCTTTTAAAATAGGGTATGTTAACATGAATTCCCTTTGTTAGCCTAGACATTTTGATGCTGTGATTAATAATCAGTACTGTGAACCACTTTGTTTGCTACATATTTGTTTCATTCTGGAATCTATTTTTAATTATATGTACTGAATTATAAAGGAATCCTGCAGATTATTTAAAGGTCAATTTTGTTCGCTCTGTTGTGGAGAGGTTTTTCTTTTCATTTTGATGTCAAGAGAGAGTTCAAGTAGCTGCCCTCTTGATAGGGAATATTCTCCTGCAGGGTTCATATTGTGAAGGAAAAATCTGAAAAAGTTGTAGCTGATATGCAGGTTTTATATTAAGATTGTTTAAAGCTGTCATGGAGAAAACCTCACATTAGGAGTAAAAATACTTAGAATTCTCTTCTGACTTTCAGTGTGACTTTGAATTAGCTGTTTCACCTTTACTTTGTTTTTATTTTTCCCATTTTTAAATTTAATTTTTTCATTTTAAAGGAAAGAGATTTTTCCATATGCACAACAGAACAAAAAAGATTATTTTATCTGAAATCAGAAATCTATTTCATATCTCTAGTTTTTTAGGGAATAAATATAATCAACTGTACATGGTATTTTCAAAGTTATCTTGTTTGGTTAAAGCACATGATTTGCCACTTTAGTTTATTTGGGTTTTTATTTTAGGGTTTTGGTTTTATATGATTATCCTCTTATAAAATTGAGCAATATGAAAATGTTTTGTATGAAAATACATATATAACTCATATCAAATTGCTTACCACCTCCGGGAAGGGGGAGAGAAGGAAAACAATTTAGATTATATAACATCAGAAAATTTATATGGAAAATTGTTACATGTAATTTGTAAAATAAAATCTACTAAAAAAGTGGTCCTGCTTGTACTTCCTTTTGAACCTTGTTCTATTCTTTTTTTTTTGTCTATTAAGAAAAGTATCAATGGCCTTTTTTGGGGCATCATTTTGCTAATAAATATGTTAAAAGCCTCCCCCCCTTTTTCTCCCCCCCCCTCTTTCTCCTTGCTCCTTCCCTATTATTATGCTTAGCTTTGTAGGGCAAGCTATTCTTGGCTACAAATCTTTATCTTTTGCTTTTTGGAATATCCTGTTCCTATATCGTTCACAGCAGAAGCTGTAAGGTTTTGTGTCACCTTTACTATGATTGCTTAGTATTTGAACTGCTTACTTCTGTATGCTTGAAGTGTTTTTTCCCCCTTTATGTGGGACATCTGAATTTTGACTATAACATTCCTATACATCTCCATTTTGAGGTATAATTGAGGAGGTTTCATTCTTTCTATCTTTATTCCTCTGATCCCAATGGATGTAGATAGCATTAATTTATTATATTTATAAAATAGTATCAAGACTTTGTTTTTGTAGATTTGTTATGATCCTTAAATAGCCTCTCCTTTATGTTTTTCCCAAGGATTATTGCTTTTAAATATTAAATATCTTACATTTCTTTTATTTTTCAACAGTTTGTTTTTGTTTAATATTTTTTGTTATCTTAAAGAGTCATTTGATTTCTGTTTGGTTTGGTCTAGTTTGGTCTAGTTTAGGGATTCATTAGCTGGGTAAAGTTTACCACTTTATATTCTTAGCCATTTATTTGCCTTCCAATCCTTTCCTCGATAGCTTTCTCCACCTCACTTTTAGACTTTCTTGCTTTATTTCCTCTAGGTATTTATATATTACTTGTGAAAATCCTATTTTCCACTACCTTTTGGTGAATCTCTAGATCTTTAATAATATTTATACTGGTAGGGGTTTGATTTGCTCAATTGTCTAGCTTAATTCCTGCCTTGAGGTTTTGAACCAAATCTAGGGTTTGTTTTTCTCCCTGCATTGTGCTTTTGTTGGGGACAATGGAGTCTGGTTGTTCTTTCTTTGTCTCCTGTGTTTTAACACTGATAACTATCTCTAGGACTTAGGCCTTTGAGTTTTTGAATACTAGATCTTCAGAGCCTTCTATAGCATCCCAATATATAATTAGAAAGATGCGGCAACTGCTAAATGTGTCCTGGTCTAAACTCTTCCATGCTTCTCTGGTTGCTGTTGCTCCTGGGGGTGCCCCTCCTCCCCACTATGGGGGTTTCTTTGAATAGATCATCTTTGGTTCTTGCTGCCTATGGACACAGAAGATGTAAAGTTATATATGTCTCTGATCTACTTTTGTGTTTTCTGTGAGGTTTCCAGCTTGTTTGCCTCTGCTGGCACTGGTTTTGCTCTCCATTTTGGTTTCTGGCTCTCTTTATGTGCAATTCTGGGGTGGAAGAAATCACTTTATATAATTTTCAATAGCTTTCTGGATCCTTATTCAGTGTGGTAGGAATTTAACATTATTTGGAAGTGTGTTAGTGGGATTTAGGAGATCTGCCTCTGGTTCAGGTTAACATCAAGGCTGAAAGTTGAGGACAATACTGTATTTCTCTACACAAGGTGACTCTGAGAACAAATGAGTTAAGAGATTCAATAGTATTTCCAATGTTCTGGAGATTCTAAGAATATTCTATGTACTCATCATTTATTATTACCCATCACTTGAGCTTTTTACAAATACCACTTCCTTTTTTAAATTGATTTACTGTTTGCCTCTGAGAAAACAGAAATCCTAGTGATCAAATATAAATGTTAAGTATTAGGATCATAGGCTATTAGGCTCATTAGGAGCATACCTCAGATGGCTGGATCTTCTCATTGTACAGACAAGGTAGAAAGTCCAGAGAAGTTAAGTGAGATGTCCAATGTTACATGTAGTAATAATATCTGTCATTTAAATGTAGCATCTTAAGGGTGGCAGTGAACTTTGTAAGGTAGGTACTCTAGCTATCATTCAACCCAGTAATTTAAAGAGGTTAAATGACATAGTTAATATATTTCCAAGGAAGACTTTGAAGGTGGGTATTCTGGAATTTAAGTCTAGCATTAATTTTAGTGTATCATACTTCCTCATGTCTCTTTGGTAATTAATAGCAAAGTCAGGGTATCAACTCACAATCATTGACTTAAAATCCAACTCTCTCTTTCTCACTCTATGATCTCCCAAGATTACTTGAAGAGATTAATATCAGAAATTTGCCTTAATTATATACATGTACTATAAAGCAATATTAATTGCTGGGGAATGACTAGTCTCAAAGAAAATCCACTACTCTTTTCTATAGGGATGGAGAATTATGCTTTGTGGAACATTACATCTATTGCCAGACCGAACTGTTTCTTCCTCTTTTTCTTCCTTGTTACAGCACATAACTCTCTGGATAATGACGGAAATAAAGGTTATATAAAAGCAAAAAAGATATCAATTAAATTTTTTAAAAAGAGCTGGGAAATGATTTTCAAAATTAAACATAGCTGTAATGTCAATGTGAAGAAAGCTATCTTTAAAAAGATTAATAATCATTGTATGAAATGGTTTAACTGTGTTTAACTTACCTTGACTGTGGTTGAAAATATGCTGTCCAGATTAAAAAGTGAGACTGCTGAATCATCTTTCCATCGAGGACTGCTAATTAGAACCAGCTGGGGCAAGTCTTATTTGGTGCCAGCCTTCCACTGTAGAGGGCTTGCTGCAGAGGGAGAACTACCGGAGAAGGTTGCTTCAGGCAGTTCCAGAGGCGACTTGTTCCAGAAAGAGCAGGGAGGATATTGGCTACTCTGGGCACCAAGCCACTGTGGCTCTAAGTAACATAGGCTGTGACAAAGAAGTATGAAGATGATAGTTTAAAAAGGGACAGAAACAGAATATACTGAGCCCAAAGCACAGTTTCCACAGTTAGCAATAAAGTATGCAGTTGGGGTACTTGGAAGCTATTGCACTCCCTCTCCCTGTTTTTTTTCCAATTTGCTGTTGTTTGGTTTATCTGTGTGGAGCAAATTAATTAGCTGCTTTGTGTTGTTATTTTAAACGAATATACAGCTTTATCAAACTATATATATATGTATATATATATGTATATATATTTATTTAAATAAATATATACCTTTTCTATAAATATATGCTTTCAGTCCTAAAATTGGTTGTGTCTGAATTACTATATTGATTAAAAAATGTAGCACCAACAATTACCTGGTGGTGGGCAAAAAGCAAAGATGGAGCCCTAACCTGGAAAATAAAATATAAGGCAAATGTGAGGATATTAGTTTCTCAAACAAGGATAGAAATATTGCATTCACAGCTCTAGAAAATATGAGAATTTATAAGATGGTCTGGGGTAATTGTGAAGTGCTGAAAGATATAAAAGTAAAGAGTTTTTTGTCCTTCTCCTCTTTTGGTTGTAACCATTTTAGTATTATATGTGTATGCATGTATACGTATGTGTATGCACACAGCTATATAATAATACAGGTGTAATATGGTACAATGTTATTGATCTTTCTTTCCTTTCCTTCTTTCCTTCATTCTTTCCTTTCTTCCCTTAATTATTTCTTTTAAAAGTTCTGCTATTTTTGAGTTCTTTTATTCTCTTTTGAAACTATAGGGATTTTCAAAATGTGATTTTGGTCAGGATAGTTCTGCAACAATAAAGCCAACTTGATGTTTTTTGGTGATGAGATTGAGGGCTTGTTTTGATGGATAAAGGAAAGTAATATAGCTTCACACTCTGGTCCTTTAGGTAAACAACTTAATATGATTTATACCCTGCAACCTGAGAAGATCCTGTTCTAAAATGGCTAATGTATCATAGGGTTTGTTGTCAGCAACGTATACTCTAATTCTCATCTATAACAACTTTATTTCTATAATAAACCACTGTTTTGTGGGGTCCAGCCATGATGTCATATGACCCTTATTATTCTGCTTTACTCAAGTCTAAGATATTTGATAAGTTTATAAAATTGTTTAAATATACTTTTCATCAGTATCATTATTTGTTATCTAGTCATTTATATTTCCTAATCCATTCCACAAAAGGACAATGAGTTTGCCCCTAAAATAAATGGAAGGTTAGCAGGTTGGGTTGCCTTGGGAAAATTACAAAGCTTCTTAATGACTCCTAATTTTTTCCAGTAACGAAGATTGATTTTTAAAAATAGTAATATTCCAGGGATGGTATATGGTTTTAAGTTATGGAACCCTATATGTCTGAAAATTTAAACATGAATATCATTAAAAGGGCAATCTGAAGTTGCATAGTGTGCATAAGCAGGCTGCAACACATAAATAAAAACTAAAAAGATACATGGGAAAAGATATCATAAAAGGAAAATATTATAAAAAATTAAGTAAGGCTGGGTATATGAGTAGTGTGAGGGGATAACTGATGGACAATTTATCTTCTACACTGACTTGATGTTAACAGAAAGCCAAAAAGGCTCCTAGTACATCCTGCTAAACTTAATCATGGTCATTGATGTGCCATGCATTTTCTATCTGTTAGAGAGAATATCCACATTGATGACATCACAGATTTACTGGACTAGTTGGTGATTGGTTTGGTGATGAAATTACTTTTATATGACATATTGTACCCTCTGTTTCATCACTGGACGTTGGAGGACTTCTTAAATGATATGCTATCAGGTCACTATGACTGTAGGCTCATAAAGACTCATAATGATGCTCTCTTGATTGAAGCAAATTTGACCTGAATAATTGTCTCAGATGAGTCTTCAACCAGTGAGATTATGTTGCTACCTGTCATATGGTAAATTCTTCCCAGAAGTTTTGAATCTGCCAACACTGGCAATTTCTTATTCAACAGTATAGCTACAAGCAAAGGTTCATTTGGTAGGAGAGCTTAGAAATATTACCTGTGAGCTCTTAAATATGTATAAAACTGGAACAACATTTTATGGTTTGCTGGCACTCTAAGAAATATTACCCAAGTTCTGGGAAACATAGTTCTAAATATTCAGTGAAGCCACTAGACTGATTTTTGGTACTTTGCTGTAGTTTCTTCTGATATACTAGAGCTGTTATTTTGGAGTGACGTTTTCTGTGATATTTAGAAGGATTTTTTTTTCAAAGGCTTCAAGGTTTTTTTAAGGTATATTTTATGAATCCATAAAATACATTTTAATGCAAACTTCCCTGTTTATCCGTAACACACATAGCAAAAACAATTCAAACATAGTGTTAAATATAGTTACCCTGAAATAATAGATAGAATTTCCTCACAGGATCAAGTACAACTTTGCTACAATACAAATGCATCCAAGTTCTATTCAATACTATGATTTTATGTATGAATCTGCAGTGTAACTACTCTTCCTAAAATTAATTAGCTGAATAAATGAAAACTGACCACTGCATACATTTAAATTCTTTGCCTAATATTTAAGGCTCTGGACCCTATTTTATGTTCTGCTCTCCATGAAACTCTACTACACTGTCCTCAAACATACCCTGTACTTTCCCACCTCTGAACCTTGCCCACCATTTCTTTTCACCTGATAAATTCCTAGCCATTCTTTAAAGCTCAACTCAAATGTCACTAATGACCTTTCTCTCATAATACTTTGACCTGCACATCTAATAAATGTATTATTTCATATTGTGTATTACATTTTTCTGCCTTATGTTGGGAAGGCAGTTGGTGATAAAATTGCTGGAGAGTTGAGTGAAGTGTGCCCAAATGTACTAGGTAAGTGAGAACACAAGTCAAGTCAATAATATGTTCATTAAGTGCCTACTGTATGACAGATATTGTACTAAGCTATTGACATGCAAAGAAAGGCTAAAGCCAGTCAACTAGTTAAATAAAATATCAGTTCCTGCTTTCAAAGAGATTATAGCTGAGTGGGGAAGACAACATATAAACATTCATGTAAAAATAAGATATATACAGGGTAAATTGGGGGTACTCATAGGAAGGGACTAAGATTAAGGAGACTGGAAAAAACTTCTTGTAGAAGGTATAAATTTTACTGAGACTCGAAGGATATCAGGGAAAGTAGAGAGGGGGAGGCAGAGATGGAGAGGGAAAGAGTTCTAGGCATGGAGTACACCTAATGAAAATGCCCCAAATAAAAAGATGCAGAATCTTGTTGGAGGAACAAGAAGGAAGCCAATAAAGGAAGGTGAGCTGGTTGGTGTAGGCCAGCATAGGAGAGTGTGTTGGGGATAGGGAGAAAATGGGGTAAAGTAAGAGAAGACTAGAGAGATAGGAAGGATGCAGGTTTTTGATGGCTATCAAATGTCCATTAGGGTTTTTTTTAATGAATACTAGAGTTAATATAAAACCATTTAAGTTCATTGAATGGAGGGGAAATGATATGCCCAGGAAGATCTTTTTGACAACTGAGTGGAATATGGACTGGAACAGAGGAGAGACTTAAGTCGGGGTTTCTCATCTACAGTTGCCTTGGCATGAAGTGAAGAAAGCTTCCACCAGGATGGTGAAAGTGTCAGAGAGAAGGATGTGTATACTAGAGATATGAGGCAGAAATTATAGACCTTGGTAATTGATTAGACATGGGAGAGGTGAGAGCTAACATACTAATTTTTTTCTTTTTTTAAGTCTTTGCTAGATATTGAAACATAAGCAATTTTTGTGTACAGTAATTAACTGTTTTAGAGAACTACATGAATTCTAATTGAAGTGAAAACTTATTAATACAGTGTTAAATGAAGCACACTACATAAAGGACTTTAAGTGTGATTAGTTTTAAGTAATTTTTCAGGAATGTTATTGAACTCATGATGACCAAGTGTGAAATCGGAAGCACTGATATGCTTTCAACCAAAACTCTGGGTATATGTGTTTAATAGTATTGACACGTCTCTCAGTCAGTTTTGCATTAATTTTGTAATCCTTGTTATGATTCCTAAGCTTTTTAGGTATTTCTTTTTTTACTTTTATAAAGTAACTTGATGTAAGGGTTGTAATTTTTTAACTTTGAACTAAACACCTAATTTAGTTTTGTTATGTAATTATTCCATCTCCTGAGATGCTCCTTCTTGAATCTTTCCAACTACTATTTGACCTCCTCTTTGTAATGAATCAGTCAACAAGCATGTGGGCCCTGTTTGTTTTTGCCAGCTGCTCCCCTTCTAGTTTTTGAACCATAATCAAATCAATTCTGTCTTTGCTCCAGGAAAGGGTATGTCAGTAATCTCCCCTAGGACTCTGCTCATCATCCCTGTAACTTTCCAAAATAAATAATGAGGACCCACATGCTTCTTGATTGGTCAACCAATGTCCAGAAAGGAATATCTCAGGAATATAGCCATGATGGTACAGTGTATTGGCAGGGATTTCAAGGAAGTGAAGCTAAGCTTCAGGTAGGGGAAAATTATTCCAGGTATTGAGTACAAAGGCAGCAAAATGTAGGATGAGATATGGGAACAATAAATAGTCTAGTTTGAGTTGAATATTTAGTGTTTGGAGGGAAATAAGACTGGGAAGCTAAATTGGAGTTAATTTTAAAGGGTCAAAGCTGTTTCATCTCAATTGAGTAAGTCCTCAGTAGCAATCAGCTAGATACTTGGAACAAGTCATTGCATCTTTTATCTGCCAGGACCCTCTAATTCTTAAAATCCCAATCAAAATTACAGTGAAGGCAAGGGACAGCAGAAAGAACATTGGATCAAAAATCAGTGGACTTGGGTTCAAATCCCTGTACTGCCCTTTAATTCTTGCATGACTTTGGGCAACTCCTTGGGCCTCTATTTCTTTGTGTGTGAAATGAGTAAGTTGGACCAGATTGTATCTAAGATCCCTTCTAGCTTTTAATCTTAAGATCCCACTTGGCCTTTTTTCTTACATTGAGGGTAGATGACATATTACAAAAACACATGAGCTCTAAAAGATGAAGTAAAACTATTAATCTCAGTATAGTACAGATTTCCTAGTGTATCTTTGAAGGAAAATCAGAATTGTAGAATCTCAGACTTGGGCAGGATTTTAGGGTCCATCTAGACCAAACTATATCTGAAAACATCTAATAAGAAACCATCCTACTTTTGCCCAAAGACCTCCAATAAGGGAGAATCCATGACTCTTGGAGGTAGCCCATTTCACATTGGGATAAAATATAGCTATAATTGTTAAGACGTTTTTCCTAACATCAAGACTAGATTTTCTCTTTCCAACCTCTACCCATCACTCCTGTTAGATGGAGAGTTAATTGTCTCCCAAGTCAGATAACCTGAGCTCAAAACACACCTCTGATCTTTCTTATTTCTTTACTTATTTTTGCAGTTTGACCTGGCACAAATAACATATCTCCCTGGTCCTGGGTTGACAATATGAGGGGGTTGGACTAGATTGCCTCTGTAGCCACTTCTGGTTATAGATGGGTGAAACTATCATTTTATTTACTCAAAGCCAGATATCTCATAGCTCCTGAATCTTCTTCTCCAAACAGTTCTTTCAACTTACTCTCATAAAGCAAGTTTTGAGACTGTATACATTTTATAATCTTTAAGAGATTATAGATGTAACTAATGAGTGATTTTATAATCTTTACAAAGGGAAAAAAGTAGTTTTAATGATATTTGAGTTCTTATAAGCATTGTCTTGTACTCATCAAATTAAGTCCATATTGGTTCTTCATACTAAATGTTCCTTTTCACTGGACATTCTTTTGCCCATCCATGTCCTTTTTAGACTGTGGTGTTTAGGAATGAACAGTATTCTAGAAGTTTTGTGACCAAAGGAGCATATAAAGGAACTCTTTCCTCCCTGGTCATGAAAGCTTGACTACTCTTATTGCATATTTGCTTTATGAACATTGGATGGATTTCCTTCCAGCCAGCAGTTTTATCTTCCTTTCCATCTACCTCCTTCATTACAATCCTGAATTTTGTACTTATTCAGGAGGACATTGGTCTATTTTTAAATTAGTTTCCTGAGGCTTTTAAGTGCAGTGTGTACCATCTTCCCTCACAGCCTCAGGATCTCCCCTGTGATATGGCTGGCCTAAATCAAATGGAGCAGGGAGAGACTAGACCTCTTCCAGAACAGATTGAAGCATTATCTGCCAAGCCATTGGGTCATTTACTGAGCTGCAGTGTTCTCTAAACACTTAGTGTCTTGAGAAAAGCTTTATTGGATAATTTTTATTTTGTTCATAGATATACTAATCCTACATTAATCATACTGAATCTTTCAAGCACCCAAGTGTTTTATGAATTGGTAATTAATTAAAATGTTATTTGCAAGTGTCAGGCAGTACATGTAAGAAATAATTAAAATTTCATGAAAATGTCTGATTCTATTTATAAATATATACACATGAATGTACTTTAACATAAATTCACTTGGTATATAATAAAGTAATATGTTTTTATTATATTAGATATTAATTTGTACATTTTATGATAGCATTTTTATATGAATCTGCTTAATTTGATTAGTACAGGTCAGTGCTTATAATTTTTCTAAGTGTCATTAAAATCTTACTTTTTTCCATTTATTTTGTCATACAGAATTTCCCAATTCTGAAAGATTTTATTGGTAATAAAATTTTATAAACTTTAAATTCCAGTTGTCTTCTTTACCTTAGGAATAAACAAAACTTTGGGTCTATAAGTACTTTAAGGGATTTCCACTTTCAATGATTTTTTGGGGGGAGAGGGAGAGCATGAAGGACCTGACTAGCATCCTTTAACAGAAAGGAAAGAATATCAACCCTAAGGGCAGTTGGTGGTGGAACAAGGAACATTGTAGACAGTCTTTGAGTCTTTCAAATCAACTTTACTCTGAGGACTTGGAAGCATTACCAGAACCTCCATACTTCCTCACCACTGTATACATTGAGCAATCTTTCCTATTCTAAAATAATATATTTTAAAAATAAGAGGGTAAGAGTTGCTTAGAGCACTGAAATTGAAGTCAGGAGATTTGGATTTGATTATTTTATGTAAGGCTTAATAATTCTGTGGACACAATTACTTTATATTTTAAATGAGGATAGTAACAGCTGTATTATGTATTTCCTTGGGCTTTTGTACATATAGTGCATTATAAGTCTTAGCTGACTATAGAAACCGGTGTTTTTAAAAAATTTACTTCATTACTTTTAAGTATAGTTCTCTTCCTCCCAGAAATAATACTACTATGGTCAGAGGTTTTTCTTCTTCCCTATTGCAACTATAATTTAACCTCTTTCAGAACTAAAGGATTGAAAAGAGGCAAGACTTTATTAAGTGCCCATTGGGTCTACTATCATGCTAAGTGTTTTACTGATCTTCACAATAGTCCTTGGAGGTAGGTGTTATTATCATCCTCATTTTATAGATGAGGAAACCAAGGAATAGAGAAATGAAGTGAATTGCCAAGGTTCACAACTGTACATGTCTGAGGCTGGATTTGAACTCCAGTCTTCTTGATTCCAGGGCCAGTGCCTATCCATCTAGCTGCTTCTAAATTCCCTTCACTGATACAGTTCAGCAACTTATTTGTAGCTTATTATTTTAGTCTTACTAATGATAAGTATTTAGAACTATTGGCAATACAGCATTGAAGAGAGTATAAGTAATTCAAGAAAGATACCAACCATACATTCTAATCAACTTTGTTTTTTTTTTTTTTTGATACTTAAAAAGACACAGATTTTATGCATTTTGCCACTGAGGCTAGCAATATTATTTGTTTACCTGTATGTCTTATGTGCATTTTGGCTCAAGATTAGCCCAAGAAGCTGCTGATTTCAATGTCTAGTCATGGGTTCCTCTTGTTGGGGATGGGGTAGCTTCAGCTACCAAAAGAAAAACACCAACAAAAACCAAAAACAAAAAAACAAAACCAACATGGAAATATATACATGAAATTATGGAGAGCGAAAAGAGCAGAACCAAGAGAACATTATATATAGCAACAGAAATAATGTTTGAAAAAGAACTTGCATATGACTGTCTTCAGATAAAGAAATGATAAATAGAAAGACATAATTTTATATATACATATATCTTTTTGTAAATGATGTCCTCTTTAATTAAGGGAGGAGGGGGAAGGAGAGAGGGAGTTATCTTGGAATTACCTCAATCTAACAATCAAATAAGTTTAAAACAAAAACATAACACTCATTTATGATAATAAAATATACATTTGTATAATATTTTATATTTTTCAAAATTAATTCCGTTTTTTAAAAATTGAGAAAATAGTCAAATATCACTAAATAATCAGCAGTTAAAGTAATTGAATTAGTTAACATATTGATATCATTAAAACTTTATCTATTTATATGTTTCTAGTATCAGTTAAACATTTAATTTATTACACATTTATTTCTTTATTCATTTATAATTTATTGATATCTCCTCCATTTCCCAGAAAAGTCCATCTCCTGCCCTCACTCAGACATTTATTCTTTATAACAAAATAAAAAAGAAGGAAGAAACAATGGTTTAGGAAAACTAATTGATATATTAGCCTAGTTCAACATTATTTGCAGGGCTCCAAATCAATAGTGCCTTCGTCTCTGAAAAGGCAGTTTGAATGAATTTTGCTCATTACTATTATGTAGCTTCAGTTTCTGTTTTTGTTGTTCTATTTATTCACATTATCTAGTCCTCATATGTATTGATTTTCTGGTTCTACTTATTTCTCTTGTATCAGTTCTTATGCAGCTCCCCTGTTTCTCTTTATTTTCATATTTTTTTAGAGTGCAATAATAATTTATTACATTCCTGCATTACAATTTGTTTAGTCATTCTCCATTGATAGATACCTACTTCATTTCCAATTCTTTATCACTATAAAAGTACCTCAGTAAATATTTTGGCATATACAAGACCTTTTTTTTTTTTTCTAAAAACTATCTTTTATCCCTTTGAGATATATGCCTAGCAATTGGGATGTTTAGTTAAAAGATCATAGCATACTTCAGTTACTTTTTAAAGGCTATTTTCATGTTATTTCCCATACTGGATGAGTTCTTGATCTCATCAAAATTCTAGTATAGTAAGAGTGTGACATTATGGGTTAATGGTTATGCTCAATATTAGGTCTTATGGGCATTAGAGATGGAATAAACAACATATTATGCCTGAGTGGGATCTAGAAAGCTTCCAAGAGGAGGTAATACTTGACTTGGGTTGGAGTTAATCAGGTTCATACCCAAGAGATAACATGAGTGAAGGGACAGAAATGGGAAGGCACACTGGATATTTAAAGGATGAAAATAGTTCACTTTTCTTGGAGAGAATACTGAAAAGTAATGTGTTCCTCTGACTCTTCTTTCATTATGGATTTCTGGAATCAGATTGAACATAAAGGAAGTCTGTATTTATTGCTGTATTTTCCTGAGACTCATTAGACAATAGTAGCTATGGGGAATAAACTTGTGGTGCATTCAGAGCTTGAATTCCAACTTCCTATAGGAACAGAGAATTTTACATTCAGTATTTCACCCTCTTTCTTACTATATCCATTATGCCTGTCATTTTTCATTTAACTCTCCTCAAATGCAAAGCATTGGTGCTGAGTGTTCTACCTCAGTTGTTGCTCACTGTCATAATATCATAATGGGCTCTATATGAATTCTTTTTGGAGTAATTTGGCTCATCCTCTGTTTATCCTTACATGGTGTTTTCTGGTTAAGCGTTCCTGTAGTTTTCTTAGAGACTCATATTTTTATCTGATCAATTCTTTGTACTAGCCCACTCCTTGCCTGCCCTGTATCACTGAGATGATCTGCTTGCAATGAATACATTCTTAAAATATAGCTAACAGGGTTGCTGAACATACCACTATGGGCACTTTCCAGCTGAGGAGTTGGAGCCAGCACTTTACCAGGCCCTTCTGATATCAGTATTCAACCATGTAAACTCCTTGAATACCATAGTAGTATGGTCCAAACGGATTGTGTAGGACCTCAAATGGCAGGAAGAGTAAATTGAATTTTGCTTGGAGGCCTATTGGGAGCCCCTAAGATAGTCATTCGGTTTTTCTAGGAACCTGATTCTGTGGGAGCAATGACCCAGGCAATGTAGTTGCTTAAGATCAAGTGGTTAAGTAAAAAGAACTCTGAAAAATTAAGGAAGTAGCAGAACACTTAAAAGGGGGGGGGCAGTAAATAAGACAACAATACTAATTCACATTTATATAATACTTTAAGGTTTACAAGGGGCTTTCTTCATTAGCACCCTTAGAGGCACGTAATGCAAGTTTAACTCTTTCCATTTTATTGAGTCATAAGTTGAACTTGAGTGACTTGCTTATGGCCCTAAAGCTAGCAAGTATTGCAGGTAGGAGTTCAACTGAGAACTTCTAAATTTGGTGCTCTTTCAGACTGATAAAGACCTTGTTTAGACTGCTAGGGATATTTCAGTGTTTTTTTTTTTTAAATACAGTTGGGAATGACAATAGACACAGCTAATTAGTGTGGAAAGTGTTAGAAAAGCAAAGCTAAGATGTAGAAATGCTTTCATTTTCAATAAACTTAGAGAATTAAATGGTTAATTGGAATGCTTATCAGCAAGGGAGGACCTTGTCACATTTGGCACTTACAAATTGATAGAAGAGTACTATTATGAATATATATGTACGTATATGTATTTCTATAGAGTAGGACCAAAAATCCCCAAAATATGATTACAGGGCTCCCCTATAAATTATTTGTCTAGGCTAATGAGACTAAAGTGGAAATATGAAAAAAATTGGGATGTTAAAAAGTGGGTGCTTGGTAAAACTAATGAGAGCATTCACTAAATCACTCAACTAGCTCATTGGGAAGAAATGTGAGTAAAATTTTTTAGATAAGATGTATGACTTTAGATTAAACCATTTTAGAATTCAAATGGAAAAGAAATATTTTAGTTCCAAAGTAGAGGGCAAGAACTGATGTATTCTGAGTACAGCATGCATTTGTTAAGTGGACTGCCATGTAATAGTGAATATTGAACTGGTTCATTCTTCTTGCTGTAGAAAGAATAGTCCTTTCCATTCCCTAACCCATTCCATAATCCATCACTCAGTTATTCAGTTTTAGAAGAAGAAAATATCATCAAAGGACAAGATTATAATAGAAAAAGATGAAAGTAAAAAACTCATAGGAAGTCAAGAGACTTAAAACCTTCCTAAAAACAACAACCTATTGGAAGTTCAAGAGAAAAATGTTTGCCACAGATGGAAAACATCAGGTATTTGAACGAAAAACCTTTTATGGGTCATTAGAAAGTAGACATATAGTTTTTCACAAAGGGGACAAAAAGCAGCTCTGGGAAAAAAAATATAAAGATTGACCCATTAAGAATAAATAATTGGCTAACATGACAACAAGGGAAAGTAATGAATGCTGGAGGGGATGTGACAAAGTCAGGACATTAATGCATTGCTGGTGGAGTTGTGAACTGATCCAACCATTCTGGAGGGCAATTTGGAACTATGCCTAAAGGGCGATAAAAGACTGTCTGCCCTTTGATCCAGCCATAGCACTGCTGGGTTTATACCCTAAAGAGATAATAAGGAAAAAGACTTGTACAAGAATATTCATAGCTGCGCTCTTTGTGGTGGAAAAAAATTGGAAAATGTGGGGATGCCCTTCAATTGGGGAATGGCTGAACAAATTATGGTATATGATGGTGATGGAATACTATTGTGCTCAAAGTAATAATAAAGTGGAGGAATTTCATGGAGACTGGAACAACCTCCAGGAATTGATGCAGAGTGAGAGGAGCAGAACCAGGAGAACATTGTACACAGAGACTGATGCACTGTGGTTCAATCTAATGTAATGGACTTCTCCATTAGTGGCAATGCAGTGATCCTGAACAACTTGGAGCAATCGACGAGAAAAACCACTATCCACATTCAGAGGGAACACTGCGGGAGTAAAAACACCGAAGAAAAACAGCTGCTTGATTACATGGGTTGAGGGGATATGGTTGGGGATATAGACTTTAAATGAACATCCTAATGCAAACACCAACAACATGGAAATGGGTTCTGATCAAGGACACATGTAATACCCAGTGGAATTGCGTGTTGGCTATGGGAAGGGTGGGGGGGAGGGGAGGGAGGAATAGAATATGATTTTTGTAACCAAGGAATAATGTTTGAAATTCACTAAATAAAAAAAAAAATTTAAAAAGAATAAGGGAGGGGGCAGCTGGGTGGCTCACTGGATTGAGAGTCAGACCTAGAGATGGGAGGTCCTGGTTTCAAATCTGACCTCAGACACTTCCCAGCTGTGTGACCCAGGGTAAGTCACTTAATCCCCATTGCCTAGCCCTTAGCACTTTTCTGCCTTGGAACCAATACACAGTATTGATTCCAAGACAGAAGGTAAGGATTTAAAAAAAGAAAAATAAGGGAAACTTCCAAAGTATGACAGGTAATATAGAAAGAAGAAATTAGGATCCTGAAATTTTTAAGGAATAACTTCAAAGAATTCCAAAGCTCGTGATTAAAGATGAAAAACAACACTAGATGAAGCTAGCTAGGAAACTAGTAGAAATACTCGATGGTTTAAAAAGTGCACTTCAAGAAAAGTAGGAAGAAAACAATGACTTCTTAGCTTCAAACTTTACTGAAGAAATTGTCCATATTAATTTTTAGCAGTAGATAGGTTTTTGTAATTAGGCAATGTTTACTATTAGCACTAATGGACAAATTAGATAAAGCTAAATTATTGGAAGTAGGTAGTATTTATTTAAGGGCTCTTAATTCATGGGGGAAATTAATAAAATATTGGCCAAAATATTTAGCTGGATGTTAAAAGTATGTTGTGGCAGAAGAATTACTTGAGGATTGCTAAGGTAACTTGTTTCGGTGAAGATCCCCTCCACCCCCAAACCAGTGATTAGTGAGTCCCTTTTCTTTTAAGTTTTATAGTCAAGTGGAATCTCTGATAAGAGGTGGGGATAGTGACTGATTAAGCAAACAACTTTTTTTTGTCTGTATTTCTAGCATACTGGGGCAGTGGCTTGCAAATAGTAGGCAGTAGTAGTAATTGTCCATTTTATTTAATGAACTGACAGCATTATTTTTCTAATTACAAGCCATTCATTGGCTAATATTCTAAGAGATCATGAATTTTTTTCTTTTGATGAATAAATTTTTTTGATTAAAGAAGAAAATTATAAATATTGCATCAGTCATAGTTCACTGATTTTTTTCTGGTTCTGTTTTTTTCCTCTACAGTAAATCAACAAAAAAAGAAAACCATATTTAGATTGTTAATCTGATAGACATTTTAATTTATCCAACAGAGATTGTATAGATCAGTAGATGCATAGCATCAAAGATATCTTTTTTCTTTGAAAAATAGTGAAAATGTTTATGTTAGTGTGTGCTATGCAATCTCTTCTTATACTGATTGGAAAGGAAATTTATTTTCCTCATTCTATTATCCTGATATTCTTTTAATTTTGCTCAAAACTAATCCTGCTTCATTTTAGCTTTTTTAATTTTTTTTTGGTATTAAAGCATCATGAAATTGTCACCTGTAAGGTTAGCTCATTCTTGATCATTTATAATTCATCAACTTGAAGCATTTCTGCTCTGTCTTTCATTTCACCTTCTTAGAGCATTTTCAATAACTATTTTTCTATTACTTCTTTATACTTCTCACACAGAGTGGTCACATTAGTTAACTTTGGGGTTTTACTTTCAAGTTCCAACTTAAGTTTTTAGTTCATCCAGTCTTTCAAAGTAATTTATTAGCTGCAGTTATTTGTTCTGTCATGCTTAAAATGTGTAAAAAGGTGGAATCAGAAGAGCTAACATATTGGGAAAAAGATAGAAAATATTTTTATGAATATATAAAATCTTCAATTGACTGACAATTAAGAACAGAGAATAGAAAACAATCTGGTGACTATGACAACATACAGAATGTTCCTGTATATTTGTTGTTCCACCATGCAGTTATATCTGAGTTTTCATAACCCTGTGTGAGCTTTTCTTGGTAAAGATCATGGAGTAATTTGCCATTTCTTTTACAATGGAATAAAACAAAAAGGTTAAATGACCCAGGGTCACATAGCTAATAAGTATCTGAGGCTAGATTTGAACTGAGATCTTCCTGATTCCAGGCCCAGCACTGTATCTACCGAGTCATGTATCTGTTTTTGTATATTTGTTTTAAGCTATTCAAGCTTAAACTGAGAATTTTGGGATACTCTATATTTATTTCAATTCAGCAAATATTTAGAAAAATCCTACTCTGTGTGAGGAATTGTGCTATGCAAGTGTGGTGAAGCCCAGTATCTGCTCCTAAAGAATTTATAGTCCCAAATGGGGAAAATACTTATGCGTAAATATTTGCAGAGGAGAACTCTAGAAAAAATAAATTTGAGCAAGGAAGAGATTATTTTTCAGGTTGGCAGGTGCAGTGATGAAAAGTTAAAATCTTCATGTGGGAGATGTCCCCAGCTCTGGGTCTTGAACTTTAACATACAGAGCTGAAGGTGGCAGAGAAGGCTAATGGGTGGTATATTTCAGCCAAAGCTCTGTGAGTAGGATGAAAATAGGGACCAGGCATCAGTACAGTTTGATTGTAATACAGACTGCATAAAAAATGTAGGATCATATAAGTGCATAAAGTTAGGCTGATGACAGATTGTAGGGGACATTGAACACCAGGATCCAATTTATGCTTCATTTTCTAGATAATGGAAAGCCATTGAAGATTTTTGGGAAAGGGAGTAAAATGATCACAGTAATTCATCAGGAACAGTTAGTAGAGTTTAGCAGAGTATGAAAAATAGATTAGAGAAAGTATAGTCTGAAGTCTGTAATACTAATTAGGAGGATATTGCCAAAGTTTAGCAAAGAAGATGATGGTATGAACTAGCACATCCCTATTGCATTCCACAGAAACCCTCTAGGGACTTGGAATCCCTCAGAATATAAATACATTTTGAGGCAGCTAAATTGATAGCTCTCTTCCCATCAGACCTACACTATCCAAAGAACTCATGGAAAGGAAGAAGAGCAAAGTCCAGGCCTTTTATCCTCCCATTTTGTGACTTTTGTTCTTTCTGAGTGCCTCATGGATGTTCTTTTCTCTCTCCAAGAGGTAAATTGTTCAGGAAATAACCTCTTCTTTGTCTACAAGTATAGATTCCATAACCTCTAAACTTGAGTTTTCTAAGGAGACAACCCTCAGAAAGCTAGTGAATGTTCAGGCACTCAGATTATCCAAGTGACATTCTCCCTGCCTTTCTATCCATCTCTCCCTCCCCCCACCTCTCTCTCTCTCTCTCTCTCTCTCTCTCTCTCTCTCTCTCTCTCTCTCTCTCTCTCTCTCTTTCTCTCTCTCCCTCACTCACTCACTCCCTCTCTCTTTCTTTCTCTCTCTCTTTCCTTATCTCTCTCTCTGTCTCTCCACCTATATTTGTCTCTCTCCCTCTCCCTCCTATCCCACTCAGTTCTCAGGAAATGTCTCCTTCCTGCAAAGATAACCAGATCCTGAATCTCATGAATTTGGAATTAATCATATGGTGACCCTTGTGATTAGTGCTGTCCCCCAAATATTCCTTTCTTGGCTAGATGGTTAGATTTTAAGATCCTTGACTGTGGTTTCTTGTAAGGCAGTCACTGCCCTAGAAATCAATGCAGTTCCTTAATCAATTTGATGAGTTCACCTTTGTGTTTATGCAGAAACTCTTAGTATTCTACCATTACTCCTACTACAGATGTTTCTCCATCTGGGAAAGTCCATTTTTTAATTTTCTTTGAAAAATAATAGCACAATGGTCCAGAAATTCTTGGG
Organism: Monodelphis domestica; assembly: GCF_027887165.1. Classification (NCBI taxonomy): domain Eukaryota; kingdom Metazoa; phylum Chordata; class Mammalia; order Didelphimorphia; family Didelphidae; genus Monodelphis; species Monodelphis domestica. The sequence continues at coordinate 161,233,585 of NC_077234.1, forward strand.
CCACACAGATAAGCATATGTCTATTCTGATATAGGAAGACATTAATGACTCTTGGGCAGATAGAATATTCAAGAATCTCTCAAGATTGAACTTTCATGATCTCTGTAATAGAAGAAAGAAAGAAAAAAGACAAAAAAGAGTCTAAGTCCTCAATAAGACTGTTTTTAAAGTTCAGGAAAATGGGGTGGATTCTCTCTCAAGAGTTCTCGCTTTGAGAATAGCTGCAGTCATTGAACCCCATCCTCCAGGAGGCATGTTCATATTCTTTATTGCACAAACAGGCAATACACCATGCATATATATATACATGCACAAGCAAATGTGTACCTGTCATATACATGTACACACACATATACATGTACATGTGTGTTTTGTGTGTGCATGTGGGGAGTCAGAGAGAGAGAAAATGAGAGAGTGAGAAATTGAGACAGTGAGAGAACAAAGACTCATATTTATAAACACATTAAATCGATTGGGGAAATCTCTTGATTGTTGTTTATAACAAAATTCCAAGACAAAGGCTTACTTTCATACAAGATAATTAATTTTATCAGAAAACTCATTTAATCAATATACCATACAACAATAGTAATCACTTATACAAAATTCAAACTATTCAACCCAACATTCAAGGTTGTCCACAAGTGAGAATTAAACTGACTTATTTCATTTTTTAAAAACTCTTACTTTCCATCTTAGAATTAATATTATGTTTTGGTTCTAAGGAAGATGAGCAGTAAGAGTTAAGCAGTGAGAATAATTAACTTGCTTGTCCAGGGTCACATGGAAAATGTCAGAGGCCAAATTTGAACCTAGGACTTCCTGTTTCCAAGCCTGGCTCTCTATCCACTGACCCAGCTGGTCCTCTTCTCTTTCATTTCACACAATACCCTTTCAGGCACTTAATTCTCCATCCAAACAAGGGTATTTAATGTCCCCAAATACATCCTATATAACTTCCTACTTTTGTTCATTTGTTTAAGCTATTTATAGCCCATATATGTTCTGAGAATCCACATTACAACTCCCACACTCAAAAGTAAGCCTTGGGTCTCAATGCAAGTTTATTTTCTAATGCCATTAGCCCAAAATACCACTCCCCACAAGATTATCAGTTGAGAATCCGTTTTAACTAGCCCTTGGAATAAAACCTTTACTAAGAAGGTAGAGTAAGAAATTGTTACAAATATTCACCATAAAAGTCTATGACATTCTCCCACAAGTTAAACATACTGTCTAAAGGAAAATAAGCCCAAGCTTAGGAAGCCCATGTGGCAAAGGGGTAAGGCATAGTTCTTTTTTTTTAATTTAAAAAATTATTTAATTGATTAAATTAAGAAAAAATGTCCATGGTTTCGTGATTCATGTTCTTTTCCTCCCCTCCTCCCACCCCCTTCTTGTAGCCAACATGAAATTCACACTGGGTTTTACATGTGTCACTGATCAAGACCTATTTCTATATTATTGATATTTGTACCAGGGTGATCATTTAGTCTTCATCTCCAATCATATCCTCATCGACTCATGTGATCAAGCAGTTGTTTTTCTTCTGTGTTTCTACTCCCACAGTTCTTTCTCTGGATGTGGACAATGTTCTTTCTCATAAGTCCCTCAGAATTGTCCTGGATCATTGCATTACTGCTAGTAGAGAAGTTCATTACATTTGATTGTGCTACAGTGTATCAGTCTCTATGTACAATGTTATCCTGGTTCTGCTCCTTTCACTCTGCATCAGTTCCTGGAGGTCGTTACAGTTCACATGGAATTCTTCCAGTTCATTATTCTTTTAAGCATAATAGTATTCAATCACCAAAAGATAACACAATTCATTTATCCATTCCCCAATCAAAGGGCATCCCTTCATTTTCCAATTTTTTGTAAGGCATAGTTCTTATAGCTTGAAGAAGTTCCTCTAAGACATATTGTAGTTTATTTTCTGGGCTCTTTCTGGGGAGCTGTGAATCTATATCCATTATGTTTTTGGTTCCTAAGGTATATACTGCCATCAGCTGATCTATGGTTGCAACTAGTGCACTGTTGGAAATATGGGAATCCTCTAAGACTTTAAATTTCCTCCTTTGATCAAAGTTGGAGGGAAAGGAGGAGACATAGGTTCAAGTAGGAATCTAGACCTCTTTTATCTCTTCCAAGTTCCTCTCCCAAGATTTATTTGATCTCCGTGTTTATTTGATCTCTATATTTATTACAGTGTTTTCAAATGAATCCATTTCTAACTAGCTTATTAATTTATACTAAATAGCCTCTGGGAATAGCCAAGTTTCCTCAGTCTATCCAAAATCATTTCTTGTATAATTAGCATCCAATTCTGACTTTTAGCAATTAGTGTAAAGTGTATGCTCTCACCTTGTTAGAGTCTCAAGGCTAAAGGGTTTTAGCCCCATTCTTAAATATCACACAAAAAAAATCTTCTCCCATCAGACTGATGAAATCCTCTTAATCCTACAGGTTCAACTCAAATACCACCTTAATTTTGAAGTCTGCAGTCAGTTTACCAAATGTGGTAGTGACATCTCCCTATTCAGATTTTTCAGTGCATTATACATCTATGTTATATTCTCATTTGTATTATGTTGATCCATATATATTTTGTCACCACTACAGGGGTATAGGTTTTTTGCATCAGGACTATGCCTTTTTTATTCTTATGCCTACTAATTTAGAAAATAACAGATCCTTTTAAAATATATTTTTATTTTCATGTAAAAAATTTCCATCTTACATAACCAAAACCTCAAAATAAAACCATAAATACACTGATGTGAAAGAGGAATCCGACAGTTCTTTCTATGGAGGTAGAGAACATTCCCCATCATAAGTCTTTCAGGATTGTTTCAGATCATTGCATTGCTGAGAATAGCCAAGTTTTCACAGATAATCATCCTACAATATTGCTATTATTGTGTATAATGTTCTCCCAGTTCTACTTATTTCATTCTGCATCATTTCCTGCAGTTCTTTCCAACTTTTTTCTGATATCATCTTGCATATCATTTCTTATTTGCACAATAGTATTCCATCACCAACATGTACTACAATTTGTTCAGCCATTCCCCAATTGATAGACAACCCCTTGATTTCCAATTGCTTGCCACCACAAAAAGGGCTGCTATAATTTTTTTGCACTAATAAGTCCTTTCCCCCTTTTTATTATCTTTGTGTGAATCAGACCCAGTAGTGGTATTACAGGATCAGTCTTATAGTCCTTTGGGCATAGTTCCAAATTGCCCTCCAGAATGGTTTAATCAATTCACACCTCTACCAACAGTGCATCAGTGCCCCTATTTTGCCACATCTCTTTACGACTTTCTTTTACTGCTATATTGGCCAATATGATAGGTGTGAAGTACGGTTTGAAGTACTGATCTATGCCTTATTTCTGCCATACTATTTTCCAGTTTTCCCAGAAGTTTTTGTTGAATAATGAGTTAATCTTTCAAAAGCTTGGATCTGAAACACTTATTTTCCAAGAACTCTTTTTGTGTGTGTGCAGACTTCCACTTATTGCTAAGCATAATAATCAAAGCTGACATTTTAGGAATACAGCTCAATTGCAGAAGTGTTGAATCTCTATCACTAGTAGTAAGAAATGTAAATTAGCACAAATTCAAAGACCAATTGGAAATGTTTGGAAATATGCCTTAAAGTTTATCACAACTAAATTTAAATTAAAAATATAAATTATCACAAAATTAAAGAACAACTGATTTTTAAAAAAATATGTCTTAAAGTTTATCACAATTAAAACTATAGGAGGCAGGTGAGTGGCTCAGTGGATGGAGAGTTAAGTCCAGAGATGGGAGGTCCCAGATTCAAATCTGACCTTAGATACTTCCTATTTGTGTGACCCTGATAAAGTCACTTAACCCTCCTTGCCTAGCTCTCACTATTCTTCTGCCTTAGAACCAATACCCAGTATTGATTGTAAAACAGAAGGTAAGGGTTTTTTAAAAAAGAAAGGAAACGATTAAAACTACAGCTTTGCAATGTGCTATAAATGTACTCTGTGCTTATGAATCAAATTAATTCCTTTAAACTTAGTACTATATGTGGTTGAAAACAAACTCTCTAAACTTAACCACTTTGGATAATTTATATTGAGAGATATCTGCCAAACCAAAAAAAAATGTTCCAATTCTGTAAGATAAAATTTTGTAACTTAAATACAATTACATAATAGCGTTCATTAAAAACCAAAGGGTCTAGATAAAAAAGGTAAGATAAGAATTTCTTTTTTCTACTCTTCCTGTTTTTTGTTCCATTTCAATCTCTTCTTTATCTGATTTCATGTTATTTGGGATTTAACCTTGTTCATATTGTAACATATTACATTGTATATATATATCCTAAAATCTACTACTAAATTATAAAGCTATTAGTGCCAGAGTTTGGATTTTATTTACCTCTTTTATTTGTTTCAGGATTTAGCATTTATTCAGAGTTAATAGAGACTGAATAAATGCTTTTATTATGGATGTTTCAGTTCATAATACAAAAACATTTTTGAAATATCATTTTTATCCATTTCCCTTTATTGTCTTACCTCATATAGTTATAGATGTGGGACTCTCTAGGACTACTTACTGGTGATCAATTTATTTATATTTTATTTATTTATAATTTAATAGGGCAATTTAATAACAATAAAATAATATAATCATTTATAATTTAATAGGACCCATTGATAACATGAATTAAATGGCTCTGAAAAATAGTAGCTGATTTACATAGCAATCATTCTCTGACAAGGTCTGAAAAGAAAAAAAGTCCTTCTAGAAGGTAGTATAAAAAATGCTGATACTTGAAAGCCATTTCATAACCCCTACTAAGTATCTGTGCAAGAGATTTGCTACATGTTGTTTAATTCAACAAGCATTTATTGAAAACCTACTATAAGCCTGGCACTATGCTAGGTGCTGAAGTTACAATGATAGTAATTAAACTTTCCTCCCCTCAAGGAGCTTATATTTGATTGAAGAATATTAAAAAAATTGCAGACATCTATAGAATCCATAATTTTATCAGTTTGGGTAACATTTCCAGAATCCAAATATACTTTTTATTCTGTTTTATTCTTGAGTTTAAGTCTTCTAATTAGTCATAGGAACAAATATTTAGAACTGGAAGAGACATTGGACAACCCGTCCAACCCTCTCATTTTACAGATGGAGACAACTAGGAAAGTTGGGGTGTGAACCCAGGTTTTTAAATTCAGAGGTAGACTCCAACCCAGATGATCTCTGCAATTCACTTCTTGCTTCCCCCTGGTTTTTAATATTTTATTGATATTAAACTAATTGTTTTTCATTTGTTACTCCCTACTCATGACAAATGGCTAACTCATCCTTTTTTCCCCTACCATATCTGTCTTGGATATTGTCTTTTATGTCACTTTTCTTCTGAAAATCAGGGGTTATAAACAACCTACTTAAACCCACCATATATTTTCTATTGTCCTTTATGTCTCCTGAAGTTTTGATTCTTTTAAGATCCAGGTATAACAGCTGTATAGCAATACTGGGAAAAATTTAGTGATCGAATGTATGTCTTTATGGCAGTGAGTAAATGGTTTTGGATTATTTAAAGTAGTATATTACTTCTTAAATTGAGTCTCATTTTCTTTTTCTATTCCATTACAGACCCAGCTGTTAATAACAAACAAAAATACATATTTAGAGAATATACCAGTGCCACCCCCTCCAAAATAATACTTATAAGTGGATCCTTCTGGAGGCACAAGTATCCCAGGTCCATAGCACTCTGAGAGTCTGTACTCAACCTCAACTTATTTGTTTACCTTTCAGTAGACAAAGGACAGTTAGTTCAAAGACATTTACTGAAATGCCATACTAAGAAAAGGAGTAACAATCCATCTTGCCCTGACACCTGTTGTACATTCTATTATAAATACACCCAATTAGTGCATTGATCCTTGCAACCAAATAAACAAAAGGTAAAAACAGAAATGAAGCACATCTTTATTAATACTACTCTGGAATTGCTTCTAGAACCTGCTTGATTCTAATCTTGATAGGCTTTAGCTTCTAGCTCAGCTTTTGGAAGCATTCTATGCTCCAGAAACACCACCACACAATGTCCATGGAATGGCTTTGGAACTATAAAGCTATATGCCAAGGGAAGTGATTATGTGAAATGATTAAGACAATGTTACCAAATAAAAATACTGCTATGCCTGCTATAATTAATCAGCAGTTTCCATGAGATAAATGTTCCCAAAGTGTGTTCAGAGATCCAAACCAAACATAGATTAATTCCTTCCAATCCAGAGAAAAAAAAACACTCCTTGTTGGAAAAGGGGAAAGGATTTGATCTGTGTTCAGGTAATATTCATAACCTTTAAGTCCAACTTAAAGTTGTGAGGTTACTCCAAATGAATCCAAGGGCTGACGAAGTTCTAGGTTGAATTAGGTCTCTCTTTTCCTGCTCTACCCAGCCATTAAGAAGATAAAATCTTAAAGAAAAACCACAGAACTATATGATCTCTCCAAGAGGTTCTTTGTAAAGGTCAGAACCAGGCCATTTCCCTGAGAAAGAGCTGGGTAGCAAAATTGAAAAAAAAATTTTACTCTCTGTTAGATTTTCAAAGTGGTGCTAGAACAAACAGCCACAGAAGCAATTTCCAGTTTGACAAAATGCCTCCAACTTGATTAAATCTGAATGTTTGTAACTATATAAGTGCCTAGCGCAAGTATGTTTGATTTCTCATTTCCTTGAAGGATGGACTCTACAAGTAAATTAACACTTAGTCTGTCAGCAGTACCCTTTGGTCCTGTTAAGGAAATACCAAGAGACCTGGTCCCTATTTTTAAGAAACTTGGGAAATGTTGCTCTTCTCAGAAGCTGCCTCTAACTCCAGCCACACAGACCAAATAGTTAAGATGCCTGCTTCCTAATTTTTTGCTTTTTTCTACTTTTGTTTTATAGTCATTTTTACTTTCATATATATGCAAGTTCTGCCTCTCAACTAGATTAAAAATTCCTGAAAGACCTCATGCCCATAATGCTTTCAGTCTCCTTACGTGGTCGGAAAAGTAAAGGAGACAATACTTTATATTGGCATCTCTTCTAAATTAAAATAAGGAAAGTCTTTGGCATATAGCATAGATTGGCTAAAGAAGATTTATAGAAAGATTGGCATTTAGTAACTTACTGTACAAGCACATTGGCCATAGGAGATATTTCTTGGCATACAGCCTGAGAGGAGAAATCAGAGAAACCCAAACATCAGTGTCGAGAAAGTAATTTTCTGAATTCCCTAGAGAGCATGATCCTAAAATCTAGCATTTTAACAAATACAGGAGATTCTCCAAGGCAGAACCAACTCTGAGAGTTGCCTCTGAATCATTCCAAGCTCAGATAAAATGAATCCCTTAAGACCACATACCATTGCTTTACCTTTATTGGTAGAAGGGTTGTAGAGCCATTGATGGTCAGCTAGGTGGCACAGTGGATAGAATGTCCAGTCTGGTGACAGGAAGACTCATCTTCCTGGGTTCAAATCTGGCCTCAGAAGCTTACTATCTGTGTTACCCTGGTCAAGTCACTCAACACTGTTTGCCTTTTTCCTTATCTGTAAACATGAAATAGAAAATTGCTTTGGTATCCTTGCCAAGAAAACTTCAAATGGAATCAGGAAGTCTGGACATGATTGAAAAATAATAGAATAACAGGAACAGAGCCAGAAATAACACTACATTTTCTGAGTCATAGTCTAGTGATCTTTTCAGCATATTACACTCTTTATTTTAAATACACTCACACAACTGTATTCTCATATTCTCAAAACTATACATACATACATACATACATACATACACACACACACATACACACACACACACATATATATATAAAATATATATATATATATATATTCTTCTTGTTGGTTTCACTTAAGCAGCAAGTATTGATTTGATAGAGACATTTAGGTGGCTCAGTGTATAGAGCACTGGCTCTTAAATCAGAAAGACTTGAGTTCAAACCTTGCTTCTGAATCTTACTAGTTAACTTCTATTTGCCTTGGAGGGAGTTGTGACTCAATGGATAGAGCACTGAGTTTGGAGTTAGGAAGACCTGAATTCAAATGCAGTCTCACAATTCCAAGGGACTTATGATAAAGAATGCTTTCCACATCTAGAGCAAGAACTGTGGGAGTAGAAATCCAGAAGAAAATATGTGACTTATCACTTGTTTATATGGCTATAGGATTGGGGTTTTGGTTTTAAAATATTCCTCTATTATAAAAATGATTAACATGGAAATAGGATTTCAGTGATAATATATGTATGACCCAGTGAAATTGCTTGTCAACTCCAGGATTGGAGAGGGAACAGGGGATGGAGACAATAAGAAGCTAGTAACCATGGAAAAAATTAAAAAAAAAACAAACAACAAATCCAGTCTCAGACATTTAACAGTTTGGTGACATTTGACAAATAATTTAACCTCTGCCTTAATCCACTGGAGAAGAAAATGGCAAGCTACTCCAGCATCTTTGCCAAAACCTCCCCCAGGAATAGTATTGGCATGCTGTGGTTCAAGGAGTCATTAAGAGTTAGGTATGACTGAATGACTAAACAACAACAAATTTATGAACATCAACTATTTATCAGGCACTGGAATATTACTGGGGATGCAAAGAAAAAGTAAAAAACCAGTGCTCATCCTCAAGGAACTTATATTCTATCAGAATATGTACATCTGCGGGCATATATAAAACCTTTACAGAGTAGATACAATGTTTGTAATATTGGTGTGGAAGGTATTACCAGTTTGAAGGAGGTATATGGTGGGGGTGGCTTAGGATGCCCAAGCAGATCATTGAAGAAAACCAGGAATTCCTAGAGTCAGAGGTGAGTAAGAAGAAAATTCCTTGAATGGAGAACAAATATTCTGAATTAAATTTTATTGTATTTGTGAACCTGATAAATGCTAAAATTTTGAGGAACTTGGCAGTTTCCAGTGCCTACTGGGATATGGCAATCAATCCCCACAGTTGCTAAAAATGTAGTAAGCCCTTATATCTAAATGATATGAAGTAAATATTTTATTTCTAAAATAATTTTGCTCACTAATTTGATCAAGAAGTTCATTTTTAGGTTGGCCAACATCCAAAATAAAGCTTAATTCTTCAGGGAAAACTAATTAGATAGTCTCACGATATGTTCTTTTGTTTGGCAAGTAGGATCTTAATGTAATTTAGTGTTGCTTTTTTGTAATGGATAGTTACTTTTTAAAATAGTAAGATTACTATTTAATCTTATATAACACTATGTAATTGGGCAGCTAGATGGCACAATAAATAAAGTGCTGGGCTAGGAGTTGGGAAGATTCATTTTCCTAAACTGAAGTCTGGCCTCAGACACTTAATAGCTGTGTTACCCTGGATAAGTCACTTAATTCTATTTGCCTTTGTTTCGTCATTTGTAAAATGAGCTGGAAAAGGAAGTAGAAAACCACTCCAATATCTTAACCAAAAACAAAACAAAACAAAACCCAAATGGGATCATAAAGAGTTAGACATGATTGAAAAATGACTGAACAACCAAAACCCTGTAATTAATTTTTAAAGGAAGAATTATTGTTCTATTGAGAATAACAGAATTTAAAGTTAACAGGAACATCCCAAGTAATCTTTCTAGAACAAAAGAAGAGGAAACTAAGGCCCAAATTTGTAAAGTAATTTGCACAAGTTCTCATAGGTATTTAGTGTTAAAGTTCTTATTTAAACCTTTGATAACTGAATCTAAATTCAGTACTCATTCCACTCTATTAGTACATATTGTAGATGGTGAAAAATTCTCCTTTTCTCCCCATCACTTCCAGCATATTAAAAAAATTAAATCCAGATTTTTATATCCATATCTTATTTCATCAAAATTGCTTTGGCACTATTGAATGAAGAAAAAATGGTAAACCTACAAAACAAGAGCTGCAACATATTTTCTAGGAATATATAAAATGTAATTAAATTCCAGACATTTTAAATTTTGCTATGAAGATAAAAACAATTTTTCCTCTTAAGCATTTGTATGGTTAAGATTTGTATATATTTTCATATATAATACAGATATACTATAATCTTTTGAAAAAACAAAAAATTATTATTAGAATAAAAATTCTAATATATATATATATGTAACATACATAATATAAGCATCTTTGAAGTAAAAACAATCTAATTTTTTATCTTCATATCCCTAGCACTTGGCCTGGTGCCTTGAACATAGAAGAAAATTTATATTTTTTTCAACTGAATTATATTGTTTATTGAATTTAGAGAGAGAAGAATTAGTTTCTCAAGACTACATAGCACTCCTTGGCAATTAACTTCAGGTACTTTTTCCTATTGCTTTTGCTGCATACATTTTGTGTGATAACTTTCTCTTGTTTATACATGAACACATTAGCCATCTCTAATAATAGTTTTTGTCATGAGGCTTTAATTAGTTATAAAAATTATGGGCAATTCTTGAATATTTATTTGCATGTGTTTTGTTTCAGTGCTGACTATACTCCATTGACAGATCTCTAAAGCATTCTAGTCAGAAGAGAGACCCAGTTATATGCCATTTATCTTGATGAGAATTTTATTCCAGAGAAGGCTATGCATTATTCATCATATTGAGAGGGCTTAACTTTGCAAACATGTCCTACTGGTGAAGTCTGATCCTCTTTGAAGCAGATGTGGACAATGTGTATAATACCCAATATATTAAAATTAAGCAGTGAAAAAGTTCAAGTTAAGAGACTACAAGAAATAAAGGAGAAACTTTAATAAAAATGAAATAATAAGCCTAAAAGAAAGACAACAAATGTTTTTTTCTTCATGAATATTTAAAATATTTTGTTTTATTGATAGCATTTATTTTCACATAATGACAGTCATTTTTCTACTCTTTGTCCTCATTCCCACCTCCCTCTTTCCCCAGAATTGAATATTTTCTTGTAATAAAACAAAAAATTTTGGGTAAAAATGAACAAACATGACGATTCTGCCTAATCAGCCTCTCTATCACTGCATAATAGGTCGACCACTTGCCCATCAGGAAGAAGGAACCTTAGACACATAAGTGTCAGAGACCAAAAGTAGTTATGATTATTAATCTGACTTCATTTGAATGTTGTTTTTTCCATCATTGTTTTTAGTCAAAGTCTATTATTCTTTTGGTTCTACTTCTTTTATGTTGTGTGTATTTATATATTCTTCTGCATTCTTCATATGTGCCATTTTTATTATGGATAAATGGTAGATATCAAGCAGGAAAGGATATCAGAGATCATCTTGTGCAATATATCATTTTACAAATGAGGGAACAGTTATAGAGAGATTAAATATTGTGGCCAAGGTAATATGGGTGGAACGTGGCAGAAGTGAGATCTGAACACAGACCTTTCCACTCCAAAGAAAGCATTATTTTCGTTGTGCTTTGTTACCTTTGTAGGCACCAACTTTGTTTCCAGTTTTGCTATGAAATGTGTTCAGTTCTTTACTATTTAAACAATCTTCTTTTTAAATGTTTTGTGTGGGACTAAGGAAAAAAACTAAGGTGGAAAATTGTTTATGTAAAGAAAATTGTTTAAAATAAGATGGCGCTATGGCACTTGTCTTCATCATCTCTTCTATTAGACTTTAAGCCCTCTGAGAATAGCACTGTCTTTGGCTTCTTTTTGTATCCTCCCTGATTAACACAATGCTTGGCCCATGGTAAATGCTTAATAAAGACTTTTTGATTGATTGATTTTACATATATGATGAGGGAGCCCATCTTTGTGCTAGTAAAACTTTGTTCTATAGATGTCTCTAATCTGGACCCTAAAACCCTAAAAAAAATCTTGACAATGAAGGAACTAGTCTGGTTTGCTTTTTTTTTTTTTTTTGTAAAGGCCCTGCACTCTTGGTTTGAGTAATAAAAATGGAATTGCTCCAAAAATGCTATTTCTTTGAGAAAAGGAGAGAAGGAAAGATAAAGATGGCTTAGGGAGCAAAGGCTATATGCTCCCATCTTCTGCAATTCAAAGACTGAGAAAGTAAAGCCCTAGAGATTTCATTAGAATTTGCCCTTCCAGGCCTCACATCCTGACCCAAATCCTGAAAGAGAGAGAGCAATACCTGGGCCATTTTTTAACCTTTCTTTTATACTCTTTCTCCTGCTGAATCTTATGTTACACGTGCACAAGTTAAACTTTGACTTTCTATTATTATGCACTCTGTGATTCTGGGAATGAGTGCTGAAAGTTTGATGATATGATTCTAGGAAAAATCTAGTTGCTCAATTTCAGAGGGGATTCTTCTCTCTTTGTGGACATAAAATACCCTAGGACTTTAGAATCTGATCTCAAAGTTCTGAAAATCCAAGTAAATTGTATATATCAGGGCCACCATTTTCTGCTATCTTAGGGAATTAAAGAATATGAAAGACATTTTTTATGGGATGTTCTGGTTTTCTCTCCAGGTAGTATCTCTATTTTTCCCCTTCTGCTCATGGATATGCATTATTTATTAAGTTCTGAACAATTCTCTGAATCACAATTCTCTGAATCACTTTTTCTTCTTTCTCCTTCTCCTCCAAATCAAGGCAATTTCTTGGCCCTTATAACGTTCTGCATATATTCTTTATTTGTCTTTATTCCACATTGACCAATGGATTGATCTCCAGTTCATCTATTTTCTTGTTTGGCTTCAAGGATTACACTGCTGATCTTTGTATAATCCAAGAAGACAATAGGTTAAAAGATTAATAGGTGATTAAAAATCCTTTTCACACAGAGTTTTCCATACAGAGTTTACCGGTGGCAGATGTACGTCAGACCAACACAATTTGGAGAATGGATTTAGGGGATGAAGGGGACTTAGGGGTCATTGAGTTTGCCTAGCCTTTCCTCTGTCCTCTTTTTCCCTGAAGCCCAGTGAGGTTAAGCTATTTAGGATTACCCAGTTAATTTGTCAGAATTAGGATTTGAATCTAGACCAAGTAGACCTGCTTAGACATTGTCATTTAAGTGTTGGGGTAGATAGATTGAGATGGTCCATGATTCTATTGAGGAATTCTCCATTTGTCTTCATGAGATTAATGTGGACCTTTGTTTGAAGGCAACTAATGACATGCAGGAAACTTCTAGTAACTGTCCCCTGAAGATCAGCCATTTCTTCTAATTTTAGTATCTAGTATTAGAGGGCTAGATAATTGGGATTATATATATAATAGTATGTTTTTTCCCAGGATCACGTAGCTAGGAAATGTCTGAGGTCAGATTTGAATCCATGATCTCCCATCTCTTTGCCTGGCTCTCTATCCACTGGGCCACCTAGCTGCCCCTTCTATAAAATTTGATGTCTTTGCAATCCCTCTAAAAACTGCTCATTACAATTCTATAAAATCATTAATCCTAGAGAAGACAGTACGGTTCATCAGTAAGACCATTGGCTCTGAAGTCAGAGAGGACCTATTTCACATATATCATATATTCTTCCTTTGATGCTTTGTATCTGTTTGAACTTGGGTAAATCACTTAAGAAGTGGGGAAAAGAGAAGTAGAAGGGAATACTATGTGCCCACCATGCACTAAACTAAGCACTTTAAAAATAATATTTTATTTTTCCAAATTTCGTGCAAAAACAATTTTTAACATTCATTTAAAAAAATGAGTTTCAGAGTCTCTTCTCCTTTCTATTCTCCATCCTTTCTCCCATTTCTCTCCCCTCCCTGAAATGGTCAACAATATCATATAGATTTTACAAGCGTAATCATGTACAACATTTTTCCATATTAGCTATTTTATGGGGATCTCAAGCAAAAAGAGAAGAAAGTGAAAGATACTATGTTTTAGTCTGCATTCAGACTCTATCAGTTTCTTTCTCTGGAGGTAGATCACATTTTCCATCTTGAGTCCCTGGGATTGTGTTAGATCACTGTATTGCTGAGAATACCTACGTCTTTCATACTTGTTCATCAAAAAATATCGTCACTGTGTACTGTGTTCTGGTTCTGTTCACTTTACTTTGCATCAGGCCATGCAAGCCTTTCTAGATTTTTCTGAACTTATCCTTCCTGTCATTTCTTATAGCGGAATAGTATTCTATCGAAATTGTTTACCCATTCCCCATTTCATGGATACCCCCTCAATTTCCAATTTTTTACAATCATAAAAAAAAGCTTCTAGAAATGTTTTTGTAAAAATAGGTCCTCTTTACAGTTTTTTAAAATCTTTTTGGGATACAGATCTAGTATTGGTATTGCTGCATTAAAAAGTATGCACAGTTTTGGGGCCCTTTGGTATACTAAGCAATTTTTATAAATATCTTATTTGATACTCACAACCACTCTGGGAGGTGGGTGTTATTATTATTTTCATTTTATAGTCGAGGAAACTGAAACAGTGGTTAAGTGACTAGTATAAGGACTCACAGCTAGTAAGTGCCTGAGGTCAAATTAAAACTCAGTTTTCATTGACTTCAGGCCCAATACTCCATCCACAGTACCATCAGCTACCTCTTAACCATTTTGTGCTTTGGGTTCCTTATTTGTAAAATGTAAAAGTTGAGCTAGATGGCTTCTGAGGTTCATTCCTTCTCTAGATCTATAATCTGGTCTATTTCCAAACATAAATTAGAGTTTTTCTCTTTCTTCACTTTAGAATTTATGTGTTCCCCCCAGAATTCATGCTAATAATATATTTAATGGTTATTTGGGAGTGCAACTTTTTGATCCCTGGAAATAAAATGTCCCTCTCTCTTTTAAGAACAATATATTGGAATGACCTGGGCCTGGATGACATGTGGGCCAGGGTTACTCTGAGAGTGCCCAGAATTTTCCATTTAAAATGCTAAAACTTAAAAAATGAATTTTTAAAAATACATTAGCAGAATCAGTTGATTTCAAACTAGAAAATGGAGCATGTTTCCCGTAAACTTCCCTATTTAGTAACACCCTACCTCTTCCTGAAAATAATAATGAATAATACAAGAAAATCTTTAATGCCATCTTTGGGCTTTTGGTTGATAAAAGGAACCACTGTATAGCTTCAAAGCTTTAAAAGAATTCTTGCAGAGATATTTTATCCTCTCCAGGGCATCTCTTCTACTCAATACTTACCCACAATACTAGTGGCATGCTCAATCCATCTTCATCGCACTACATATCTTCAAGTGTGTATATAAATTCTATCAGTGAGGAATACAGCTTTGTAGTGGGTAGCTGCCAGCAGGACTGTATAAGAAACTCTCCTGCTCGATGTAAATATTGATCATGGGTGACAATTGTTTCTGCACTCCATGCTTAGAAGTTTTCAAGTTCAATTTTTGCTCATTGCATTCCTTTTGTCATAGTCCTCACCATTAAGTGCTACGTATTGAGTATCTGATTTAGGGCTCTCCTTGAAGGAATATTACTTATTTTATGCCCATATATTGGCAGTGACCACAGAAATATTGCACCTTCCAGTCAGGTGTTGGGTTTTTTTTTATACCACTCCCTGATCCAATTTTAACCGAATCATTTTTAAGTTCTGAGTCCAAGACCAAGAAGATCCATCTTTGGAAATGAATTCCAGAGCTCCTAACAGTTAACAAAATAATGAGTTCATTTTAAACTAGGTTCAAAGTTGATGAGTTCATAGAATAATAGATATAGAATTGGGGATAACTTCAGAAGTCTTGTCTCCTCATACATGTGGAGGAATTGGAGACATTATGATCCCACATGACTTGTTTGAGGCCATAAAGTACATGGTAGAGCTGGGATTCAAATTGAAGTCCTCTGAATCCAAACCAGTTGCAACATTCACAGAAGGCATATTTTTGTGTTTTTCTTAGCTGTTATCAAAATATCTCATCAGTCTATTTTTCCTTTCCATTTTCATGACAATCATTCTGCTTGAGACTTTTATTGATTCTTATCCAGGAGAAATGTCCATTCGCTTTCTGTTTTCTCTATTATTCCAATCATTTCCCATACTGATTTCAGAATATTCTTCTGAAAGTTATTCAGTTCAATTAAACAAATGTGCTGGATCTACTAGATATGAAGAGGTCATCCCCCACCATCTTATTACCACAACTTGTTCAGTTATTTCCCAAATAATAGACATCCCCTCAATTTCCAATTCTTTGATTCCACAAAAAACTGCTCTAAATATTTTAATGCATATAGGATCCTCTCCCTTTTAAAAATATTTTTGGGATATAGGCCTAGTAGTGGTATTGCTAAGTCAAAGGATAAGCTTGGTTTTATAGCCCATTAGGCTTATTTCCTCATTAGTCTCAATAATGGATCAGTTCACAACTTCACAAACAATACATTAATATCTCAATTTCCCCACCTCTCTTCCACCATTTGTCACTTTACTTTTTTGGGAGGTTTTTACTAATCTGATAGTTGTGAGTTGGTACCTCAGAACTGTTTTAATTTGCTGTTCTTTAATCAGCAGAGTTTAGAGCATTTTTTCATATGACTATAGATAGTTTTGATTACTTCATCTAAAACTGCCTGTTCATATTTTTTGATCACTTATCAATTGGGAAAAGACTTGTATTCTGATAAATTTGACTCCATTCTCCCTCTATATGAGAAATGGGACCTTTTCAGAGAAATTTGCTGCCAAAATTTTTTCACAGTTGATTACTTTGTATTTCTTTCTATCCTATTTTTTACTGTTTATCCTACTTTTACTAGCTCCTTTCAATATGTTTATCCTCAAAATTCTTTTGTTTCTACCTCCTACAATTTATCCTTTATATTAATATACTCCCCCCTCTTCCTTTTTTGCATTTCTATACCCAATTAAGTATTCTATTCCATCTTTGAGCCTATTCTGATGAGAATAACATTCAAACACTCCCCTTTTCCACTTTCCCATCTTTACCTCCTCTGTTAAAGCTTTTTTGTGCAGTTTTTACATGAGATAATTTTTACCCCATTCTACATCTCCCTCCATGCTTCCCTCAGTGCATTCCTCTTTCTCACTTCATAATTTTATTTTTAAAAATATCATACCATCATATTCAATTCACATCAATGCCTTCTATGTATACTCCACTTAAGATCCCCAATAATGATACAATTCTTAGGATTTACAAATATCTTCTTTCCACATTGGATGTAAACAGTTCAATCTTATTGATTCTCTTATGATTTTTCTTAACTATTTACCTTTTTTGCTTTTCTTGAACTACTTATTTCTTATTTTACTTCACCTCATAGTTCACTGAAAAAATCGACACCATTGGCAGTAAGCTTCTTCTTTTCCTCTTCCTCATCTCATATTACTCAGACATCTTCTTCTACTCATTTTGCATTTACTTCAGTTTTTTTAAACCCTTTCCTTCCATCATGGAATCAATACTGTGTATTGGTTCCAAGGCAGAAGAGTGGTAAGGGCTAAACAATGGGGGTCAAGTGACTTGCCCAAGGTCACACAGCTAGGAAGTATCTGAGACCAGATTTGAACCTAGGAACTCCTGTCTCTAGGCCTGGCTCTCAATTCACTGAGCCACCCAGCTTCCCCTCATTTACTTCAGTCTTGACTGCAGAGATAAACCTTCTTTTTGCCAAGCTCAACCTTTCTATATGTACCCTTGATATAATCTGTCTTCCCTGACAGATGACATCTACCATCATCTCCACACTCATTTTAAAAGTCCTTTCCATTTCTTCTTTGTGTATTGCTGCCTACAAAAGAGAAGTCTACTTGATCCTATTATCCCTGTTACCTATCATCCTATTTCCCTCCTCCTTCCCTCAGATAAACTCCTTAAGAAAGCCATCTACACTTTGCGCCCCTGCCTTTCCTCTTCTTACACTTTTCTATTTTTTTTACTTTTTTTTACCTTTTTTTACCTTTTACTTTTTACCTTTTACCTTTTACTTTCCACTGTATCATTTAACTGAAACTGCTCTCTTCAAAGTCATTTATGATTTCTTATTTGCCAAATATGATATCCTTTCCTTATTGCACATCTTTAAAAAAAAAAAACACCTTATCATCTCTCTTAAAATCAATACTAAGTATTGGTTTCAAGGCAGAAGAGTGGGAACGGAGAGGCAACTGGAGTTAAATGAGTTTTTAAGGGTCACATAGCTAGCAAGTGTCTGAGGCCAGATTTGAACCCAGGACCTCTTGTTTCCAGCACTGGCTCTCTATCCACTAAGCTCATGTATGCATCATTCAAACTTGTTTGTCATCATTTTCCTCCTAGATAATCTCTCTTCTCTGGAGTTTCTTGATATAGCTCCTGTCTGGCTCTTCTCCTATCTGACCTCTCCTTCTTAGTCTCCTTTGCTGGCTTTTCATCCATGTCATGTCTTCGAACTGTTGGATGAACCTTGGATTCTGTCTTGGTTTGAACTATTTCCTCAATGCTAGATTTAAATCTGTTTAGGATTATTGGTTTATCATAGGCACAAAACTTTTCATCATGAAAGAGAAGTGATCCAGGGAGCTAATCCTTCTCTGCCTTTTTTTATAATAGAAGAGAGTACTGTATGACAAGTTGTTTAAATGTCATAATGTCAGCAACAACACTGACTCTACATTTTTTGTGTCATACTAAACCAACAGCCAACTGACACAGTAAATAGAGAGCCCATCTTTGAGCCCAGAGGACTTCTGTGTGAACCTGGATAAGTGATTTAAACTTCTGCTACTCTAGGTAACTCTCTAAGACTTTAAGGTGAAGAAAAGGTTGCTTTGGAAGTGGGGCTTTCCTCAACCATGAATTCCCTATGTAAATGATCAATAAATGATACAAATGAAGCCATAGGCACAGGCTCTCTGTAATGCTGAACTGTTATTTCTATTACACATTATATAGTGGCATGATTATACATACCCATAATCTCTATTATTATTGCAGTGCTTTAATTAAAAGAAATGGAACATCTAGGAAAGCTTTTTCTGGTAGTTATGTATTCCTTGTCAGCTTTTCAAACAGTCATCTTACTTTTGAACTCTTTAGTGATTATAAACTCATTGGATTAGAACTCACAGTGGGCTGCATTATGTAACGAAGTGACTATTCAGCTTTCAATTAATATTAATAACTGAGTATCTGCTACAAAGGAATGAGAGCCATTAAACATCTATTGATTTTTTTTGTTCTAATTTCTGCTTTGCGTTGCTTCTGTGTACATCATTTCATTTTGATTTTCAAAGGCTAGTCTATAATTTGTTCCAGGGCAACATTGAGAAGCTTACAAATTGTAATATACTTTACTTTTTAATTAGCACTGAAAGCTAGAGGCAGGGCACATCAGGGAACAACTGATTTAAAATCTTATTTGCCTATTGGCTACAAAGCAGCATGGGAACTTTCCCCCCTCCAATAGCCTGTTCAAAAGGTATGCAGGAAAACCTAGATTCTAGATTGATGGGCTTACTTTAGAGATTTTACTATTAGTTCAGAGACAGGCAAAACAAAGTTAAACTTTATTCAGAAGAATTAAGTTAAGCCCAAAGCCTTAGGGCAAAACTCTCCCTTGACCACTAAAAGGAAGGATAAAAAATGCCTTAAACATGACATTGGCAGTCAAATCCATTTCAAGTCTCCTCATATCACTACTCTAATAACTTTAGGTAATTTTCACTTCCCTGTTATTTCAAAGACTGAAGTCTTTTGGGGAAGTAGTGTTAAAGGAGTATACATTTTCTGTTTATAGCTATCTGTATGTCCATCTATCTATCTATCTATTTCTGGATATATCTATTTCATATTGTTGTCCCATGGCTCACTATTTAGGAAATATCTAGGAGGAAGTGTATTTTTCCTAGTGGAATCAGAAACTAGACATTAGCACAGGCTATATTTATAACTTGGGTATTTTGATCTCTCTCTGTCATTCCCCTTACATGAGCTTCCTTATTTTGTTCTTGGCTCTGTTGACCCTAATTGTCCTTTTTTTGTTGTTGTTGTTTCCCTGCTACTCATAATTTTTAGTATTGTTTTGTTTTATTTTTTCTAATTGCATGTGAAAGCAATCCTTGATATTTGTTTTAAAAAATAGTTCAAAATTCTATCCCTCTCTCCTGCCTATCCTCCTTCTTTGAGAAGGCAAGCAATTTGATATAGATTATACATGTGCAGTCATGCAAAACATATTTCCATAATAACCAGGTTGCAAAAGAAAATAAAAACCAAAAACAAACAAGAAAAATAAAGCAAGTTTTAAAAACACATTCTTTGGTCTACATTCAGAGTTTTCCAGTTCTTTTCTCTGGAGGTAAGTAGATTCAGTCTTTCAGAATTGTTTTAAATTAATGTATTGAAGAGAATAGCAAAGTCATTTACAGTTGAGCATTGCTGTTACTGTTTACAATGGTCTCCTGGTTTTGCTCACTTCATTTTGTATCAGTTCATTAAGTCTTCCAAGATTTTTCTGAAAGCATTCTGTTTGTTTTTTCTCCTAATATGCCACAGATTGTTTAGCCATTTCCCAATTGAAGGGCAAGGCTAGAAACTTCTTTTGGACATGTAATTCCTATTGGCAGAGTTCCCCTCCTTGATGACTGAGCAGAGAAATACAGATGCCAAGTAATAGGCTGTAAGCATTTCTGTTTGCTTTGTCTTTTAGTGTTTGGGACTGGCTATACTTTTATTCACCTTTCAGATTGAAGGATGCTTGAGCACACTTGTTTTATGTTGACTGATTTTCAGATGACAGGATTCAAGTATATGGAAATAACTAGAATCTGGTGCCAATTAGTAGGTAAAACTCTCTGTTAGAGATACTGTACTATTCAAATCTCTGGTGGAAGTAAAGTAGCCTCCCTTTTTGCCTACCAAACATCCTTTCGTTTCATTCAAGTTTTGCAAATCTCACCTGGTAAAGAAGTCCCCTTTAAAAGAAAATGTTGTATTGTGTTTTCAGTTTTTATACTTTTATTATTTCTGAGATCATAGCCAATAGTGCATAGTGGATAGTGCGATAGTCTTGGATCCAGAAAGAATGGGTTCAAGGCTGGCTTCTGATTTATACTGTCTGTTTGACCCATGCAAATCACTTAACCTGTCAGTACTCTTGGCAAGTCTTTAAGATTATATGTTGCAGAGAAGGTACCAATCTGCATTAGAATAGGGAGTTTTTTTCATTTCTGAGATCTATAAAATAATAAGATCATAAGCCCAGTTCCAATCCTGTCTCTATAATTTCTGTATTTTCTATTCTATGTTCTCCTCTCCTTCCCAAATGAATGTTTCTTTGAACAAAGAAATAGTTAAGCAAAAACAAATGATATAAGGGACCATTTCTGACAATGTAGTAACACTCTGCCTGTGTAGTTCCTTATTTCTCAGTTGAGAAGGGAGAATTATGTTTCATTGTGTATTTCCTAGGACCAAGTATGTTTTTTATAGTTATCATTTTGGTTTCTTTCAGTGTTCTTTTCATTTGTACTATTAAAACCATTGAGTTGATTGTTCTGTTTCTGATTAACTATTTTATTTCCTACAAATCATCAAAAGTTCTGCCAAGTTCTTTATATTTATAGTTTCTTATTATACAATAATATTCCATTGCATTTATATATGACAGTGCTCAGCTATTACCCAAGTTAATGTGTGTTCATTTTGTGTCTAGTTGTTTGCTATCACAAAATGTGTGCCTATGAATGTTTTGGTATAAATCAGATCTTTATTTTCCTGTCTGGCCTTTTTTTAGGCATATGTCAATTAGTGGGATGCCTGGATCAAAGGATAGTCACTCTTCCCAAATAATTTATAGGAAACTAAACTTTTTTCCAATTAGATGAATTATGTTCTTTATATCATCATTTTTGACCTAGTGTTTGTTTTTCTTACGAACAAACACAAGAAGTCTAACAAATAACAGATTTTAAAAATTAATAGAGAAAATAAAAAAATCAATCCTTTTTATGGGTAGTTATATTTCTTTGGTGTTATTCATGTAATGCTACATTAAATTTTAATTTCCTGTAGAGCTGAGCCCCTTCCAACTCTAAAATTCTGTGAATCTTTGAACCATATCATGTGTTTGTCCTAGTACTTTATAAAAGGTTGTAGATTTCCCAGATCAAGATGGAAGGCGACTAAAAGTTCAGGACTATTTTGAAAGCACCAAGAATAGTGTAGTTTGATTGTCCCTTTAAAAATGCTGTTTGATAATGACTCTATCGTAAGCTTCATAAATACTGAACAAAGATCATTTAAACTATTTATCCTAGCTTTCCATACAAACTGATTTTCCAGGATCTTTGATATAGATTGGAGGTTTAATTTGATTGGCAACTGCATTGACACATAGTCTTAGAGATTTGCCTAGGGTTCCAAGAGGCTAGGCCACTTGCCCATAATGACGCTGATAGTATATGTCTGTAGGTTCTCCTGATTCCAAGGTCAAACCTCTCTCCATTGTACCCTGCTGCCTTTCATTGCTTTGACACTACTCAGAAAATACATGATTTGTGCCAAATAATGGATCAAAGAAATTAAAACATTTTAGTGAAGAACTATCATATTATAAGCTTGAATAAAATGTGTAATTAGAAAGGTGATGGTTTTGTACAAAGAAACTGACACAAATATGTTTCTGTTTGGAAATAACCCAAGATTAACACCTTTGTATTGTGGAGAAATATGGTACATTGATGAAAATAAAATTCCATTTCTTGAAATCCTCTTTGTAATATCTTCAGATAATAAATTATCTGCCACCAATGAAACTTTTATAATGAATCTTTGTAAAGATCTGCTTTTTAATTTCTACATACTACATAAAATAATGAAAGGAGAATGAGGATCTAGGTAAAGGGTCTTTCCCCTATTCGGATGCCTCTAACGTCAGTTTAAAATTTGTTGTGAAAAGTTTTAAGACCTTCCTGCTACCAATTCCTTTATAGTTTTACTTTCTCTTTATCTAGCTACTCTGATCTTTTTATGTACATCAATCTACCTTCTCTGCTACAGGGAGACCATTCTACTTGAATATCCTTGTACCTATTTGACCCTCTCCTGCTGCTAGACTATGCACATAACCCTACTCCCCACATATGACAAATTGTTCAATAATCTTTCATTCCTCAGGAGGGGCCAGATACCTGCTGAAATTATTAAATTTCTTTGCAGTCTGCTTTCTGTTATTCACACTAAGTCATGGTGGCCTTTCAGAGGTTCTGAGACTGTTCTGAGAATTCGGGTTGGACTGAATCTCATAGCGCATCAATAAC